>NC_086106.1:1470000-1770000 GCF_963921235.1 Mobula hypostoma
ATTCTGTTCCTCTGTCTTATGGTTTTATGAAATGTTAATTCAGTTTATCTCTTGACAGCTACTGCCTAACCTTGTAAGAATTTCCACAAATTTCTCTTTTATTTCAACAAATCCAATGCTCAGTAACCACATCTAGTCTGGTTGAAGCCAATCAATAATCACTAAGAAACTCTGAACCAAATTGCCGGAAGTACTCAGCAGGTCAGGCAGCATCTATGGAGAGAGAAACAGAAGTTTCAGAGTTCTGAGAAGTTCTAACTGGCTTCTGATGAAATATTAACAACAGATCTTCTGTGGAAGGGTGATTATAAGATAGAATTTCATATTCAATCCGTGCGTGGCCAATAAGTCTAAAACTAAAATCTTAAAGACAGCATGAGGTAGTTTGGAAAATAATCAAGAACACATATGCAGTAAATGTGAAATAAAAACACAAAATTCTGGAAAGACTAGATTGCAGCACCACTGGAGAGAAATAAGGGTAACATTTCAAGTCAGTGACCTTGCTTCAAAGCTCAGAATAGTAAGAAAATATATTCTCATGTTCCTTTGTTAAAACAGGCATGAATATTTCAGTAGAAGAATTTCAAAACCAATACTTTACTTTGGCAATGTGCCATGTAATTGATACAATCAGATCATACCTAACTTGAACCTTCTAAAATCCCAAATGGATTTGCTGAACAAATATTTAATTGTTTTGTAGATCCCCGATCACTTTGGGGGACAGAATCTCAGGTTTTCTGTAGTCTTGGAATGGAAAATTGATTCCTGGTTCTAATACAGGGAATCCAAACACCATACAGGGCAGAAGCAGGCCTTTCAGCCCAAACATGCCCGTGCTATCCATCATGTACACATCTTACACATCCCATTTACCTGCACTGACCCACAGCCTTCTATAGTTCAAAGTTCAAAGTACATTTATTATCGAAGTATATAAACAGAATACAGCTCTGAGGTCTGTCCTCCCACAGGCAGCCAGGAAACAAGGAAACACCGTGGAACCTATTCAGGAAAACATCAAGCACCCAACACACGGACGGAGATCAAATCACGCAAACGACAAAAAGTGAGGGGACAGCATCAAACATCAGGCCAGTAATATTCAGTTTAGTGGTCAGTTCAGCGTCACACTGCTATCCCACTGCAGGCCTGCGCCCAGTCTGCATCCATCGTCCCACTGCGCCATCTTGCAGGTATCTTTGTAACTCAAGTGTTCGTTCAGATGCTGTTTAAATGTCTGCCTCCACCACAGCTTCTGGCAGTGTGCTCCAGACTGTAGGCATCCTCTGGTTGATTTTTGCACCTCCCCCCCACATACACACAGATTCCTTTTAATCCTTTTATTCCTCACCTTTAATCGCGTGCTCGCTGGTTTCCCTCAAGGTGGACGGTTTCTGTATTCACTAGAATTCAGAAGAATGAGGGTGGCCTCAAAGAAATCTATCATAGTCATAGTCATACTTTATTGATCCCAGGGGGAAATTGGTTTTCGTTACAGTTCTATAAATAGTCATAGAACCATAAATAGTTAAATAGTAATATGTAAATTATGCCAGGAAATAAGTCCAGGACCAGCCTATTGGCTCAGGGTGTCTGACCCTTCAAGGGAGGAGCTGTAAAGTTTGATGGCCACAGGCAGGAATGACTTCCTATGATGCTCTGTGTTGCATCTCGGAGGAATGAGTCTCTGGCTGAATGTACTCCTGTGCCCACCCAGTACTTTATGTAGTGGATGGGAGACATTGTCCAAGATGGCATGCAACTTGGACAGCATCCTCTTTTCAGACACCACTGTGAGAGAGTCCAGTTCCATCCCCACAACATCACTGGCCTTACGAATAAGTTTGTTGATTCTGTTGGTGTCTGCTACCCTCAGCCTGCTGCCCCAGCACACAACGGCAAACATGATAGCACTGGCCACCACAGACTCGTAGAACATCCTCAGCATCGTCCGGCAGATGTTAAAGGACCTCAGTCTCCTCAGGAAATAGAGACGGCTCTGACCCTTCTTGTAGACAGCCTCAGTGTTCTTTGACCAGTGAATGGTGAAAGGCCTTGCTGGAGTGGATGTGGAGAGAATGTTTCCTGTGGTGGGGGAGTCTAAGACCAGAGGACACAGATTCAGAATAGAAGAGTGTTCTTTTAGAACAGAGATGAGGAGGAATTTCTTTAGCCAGAGAGTGGTGAATCTGTGGAATTCTTTGCCAAAGGTAGCTGTGGAGGCCAAATCTTTATGTATATTTAAGGAAGAGGTGGATAGATTCTTTATTGGTCAGGACATGAAGGGATACAGGGAGAAGGCAGGAGATTGGGGGTGAGAGGAAAATTGGATCAGCCACGACAAAATGGAGCAGCAGACTTGATGGGCCGAATGGCCCAATTCTGTTGCTATATCTTATAGCTTTATGGTTTCTCGCTATCTATCCTATCTCTGCTCCTCATAATTTTGTAACCACCTTTCCAGCATTCCTCAGCCTCCATCGCTGCAAGGGAAACAAACACAGTCTATCTAGTCTCTCCTTGCTACTAAAGTGTTGCATCCCAGGCAAATCTTGGCAAATCTCCTGCACATTCTTTACCAATGCATACATGTCTGGGAATGAAATGGATGCCATATGAGGAGCACTTGATGGCTCTGGGCCTGAACTCACTGGAATTCTGAAGAATGAGAGGGGATCTCATTGAAACCTATCAAATGGTGAAAGGCCTTGATTGAGTGAATGTGGAGAGGATGTTTCCTGTGATGGGAGAGTGTAGGACCAGAGGACACAGCCTCAGAATAGAGGGACCTTCATTTTGAACAGAGATAAAGAGGTATTTCTTTAGCCAGAATTCCTGTGGAGGCCAAGTCACTAGGTATATTTAAGGCACAAAATAATCTGCAGATGCTGGGGTCAAAGCAACACTCACAACACGCTGGAGGAACTCAGCAGGTCGGGCAGCATCCGTGGAAACGATGAGTCGACGTTTCGGGCCAGAACCCTTCGTCAGGACTGTAGAGGGAGGGGGCAGAGGCCCTATAAAGAAGGTGGAGGGAGGGTTGTCCCTTCCCTCGTCAGTCCTGACGAAGGGTTTCGGCCCGAAACTTCGACTCATCGTTTCCACGGATGCTGCCCGACCTGCTGAGTTCCTCCAGCGTGTTGTGAGTGTTGCTATATTTAAGGCAGATGTTGATAGATTCATGATTAGTCAAAGCATGAAGGGACACAGGGACAAGGCAGGAGATTGGGACAGACAGGGATCAATAGTCAAAGCTTCAGTATATCAGTCCACTATACCGTACATTTGCCAGTGGTCACAGATGGCACAACCATGATGAAATGACAGGAGCAGAGACGATGGGTCAGATGTCTTAATTCTGGTCCTACATCTAATGGTCTTTACAACATGAAGACCGTAGAACAGTCAGCACAGGAACAGGCCCTTCATCCCACAACGTTGTGCCAAACTGGCTAAGAAAACCAGTCCTACCTACACATGGCCCATCTCCCTCCATCTTCTTCGCATCCATGAGTCTATCTAAACATCTGTTAAAAGCCTCTGTTATATTTGCCTCTACCGCCATGTGCATTCCACCACTCTCCGAGTAAAACACTTAGCCCTCACATCTTAGAACGTTACAACACAGCACAGGTCCTCCTGCCCATGGTGTTCAGCTGACCTTTTAACTTAGTCTGAGATCAATCCAACATAAGCCTCCATGTGCCCGACTACGAGTTTTATAAATGCCCAATGTATCTGCTTCTAACATCACCCAAGCAGGGTGTTCCACACACTCACCACTCTCTGCTGAAAAACAACCTGCCTCTAACATCCCACCCATACTTTCCTCCAGTCACCTAAAATTATTTCCCTGTATTAGCCATTTTCACCCCGGGAAAAAGTCTCTGGCTGTCCACTCAATCTACTCCTCTCGTCATCTTATACACCTCCTATCAAGTCACTTCTCATCTTTCTCTGCTCCAAAGGGAAAAGCCCTAGCTCGTTCAGCCTATAAGAAATGTTCCCTAATGCAGGCAGCATCCTGGTAAATCTCCTCTGCACCCTCTCTAAAGCTTCTATGTCCTTCTGATAATGAAGCAACCAGAACTAAACTCAACACTCCAGGTGTGGTCTAACCAGAGTTTTATAGAGCTGCAACATTGCCTAGAGGCTCGTGAACTTGATCCCCCAACTAATGAGGGCCAACACACCATACCTGTTCTTAACAACCCTTTCAACTTGCACGGCAACTTTGAGGGGTCTTCTTAAACACCACCAGGCTGTTCCTTGTTCTTCTATAATGGAGGGAATATAAGGTTGATACATTACTTTCCTTTATGATAAAAATGACTCAGGCCATTGTCTATTAGAGCTCCAGAGGTAATCCCATCAAACACCTCTCCACAATGGGAGCTCAGGGAAACATGAGATTCAGTGGCCAGGTTTACAAAAGCGTCTACTTTAAAGTGAGAATGGAATGGCCACATCCCAGTGAGGAGGATATGTTTTCCAGGAATCTGACAGAGTCAAACCATAAGACAAAGGATCAGAATTAGGCCATTCAGCCCATTGAGTCTGTTCCACCATCTGACCAAGTGATCTATTTTTCCTCTCAACCCGATTCTCCTGCCTTTATTTTTATTTAGTGTAGAACAGGCCCTCCGTGCCGCACCACCCAGAAGACCCTGATTTAACCATAAACAAACCATGGGACAATTTACAATGACCAATTACCCTACTAGGTACAGGAGGATGGGGTAAGAGCAGACGTTTGTGAAATGGAAGAGATGCAGTTGAGGGCAGTATTAATAGTGCTGGAAGAAAGGCCCCTTTCTTTGAAAAAGGAGGACATCTCCTTTGTTCTAGAATGAAAAGCCTCATGCTGAGAGCAGATGCGGCAGAGATGGAGGAATTGAAAAAATTTCAATTCCCGGTGTGGCCTCCTGTATATCAATGAAATCCGATATAGATTGGGAGACCGCTTCGCTGAGCATCTACACTCCGTCCGCCAGAACAAGTGGGATCTCCCATTTTAATTCCACTTCCCATTCCCTTTCTGATATGTCCATCCATGGCCTCCTCCACTGTTGTGATGAGGTCACGCTTAGGTTGGAGGTACAACACCTTGTATTCCGTTTGGGAAACCTCCAACCTGATGGCATGAACATCGATTTCTCAAACTACCTGTAATGCCCCCAACCCCCTTCTCCATTTCCTACATTTCCCATCCCCTTTTCCCTCTCTCACCTCATCTCACCAATCAACTTCCTAGCTCTTTACTTCACCCATCTCCCTCCAGGTTTCACCTATCACCTAATGGTTCTCTCTCCCTTCGCCCCACCTTTCAAATCTACTCCTCAGCTTTTTCCCTCCAGTCCTGCCGAGGGTCCCGGCCCAAAATGTCGACTGTACTAATTTCCTTAGATGCTGCCTGACCTGCTGAGTTCCTCCAGCATTTTGTGTGTGTTGAATGAATTCCACAGATTCACCACCTCTGGCAAAAGAAATTTCCCACTTCTCTGATCTAAAGTGACACCTACTATTCTAAGGCTCTGCTCTCTGGTCCTAGGAAACATCCTCTCCACATCCACTCTGTCTGGCGTATTAAATATTCCATAGTTTCAATGAAATCCTCCTTTATTCTTCTAAACTCGGGCTAAAGAAATTCCTCCTCATCGCTGCCCTAAAGGGACATCTTTCCACTCTGAGGCCTTGCCCCTCTCTGGTTCTAGATTCTTCCACTACTGGAAACATCCTCTGCATATCCATTCCATCTAGGCCTTTCAATATTCAGTAGGTTTTTAATTAGATCCCTATTGAGACCATAAGACCATAAGACATAGCCGTAGAATTAGGCCATTCAGCCCACTGAGTCTGCTCATAAGTCATGGCTGATTTATTTTCCCTCTCAAACGCATTCTCCTGCCTTCTCCCCATAACCTTCAATGAACTGACTAACCAAAAACCTGTCGAACTCTGCTTTAAATATACTCAATGACTTGGCCTCCACAGCCGCCTGTGGCAATGAATTCCACAGATTCAACACCCTCTGACTAAAGAAATTCCTTTTCATCTCCATTCCAAATGGACATCCCTCTATTCTGAGGCTGTTCCCTCTGGTCCTAGATCCACCCATTATTGAAAACATGCTCTCTACATACATTTGGTCTATTCCTTTCAACATTCAATAGGTTTCAACGAGATCCTCCTTCATTATTCTAAGCTCTGGCTAAAGAATCTCCTCCTCATTCCTGTTCTAAAGTGATGTCCTTATATTCTGACACTGTGCCTCCCTTGTGCCTGGCAGACAATCTTTGAAGAGTATTGATAATGGCTGGGGTCGCCCATCTTGTAAAGACACTGCCCAGAAGAAGGCAATGGCAAAGCTCTTCTGTGGAAAAATTTGCCAAGAACAATCATGGTCATGGAAGGACCACGACTGCCCATGGCACATAATGATGGTGATGGCCATCTCTGTTTCTAGACTCTCCCACTATTGGAAACATTCTCTCCATGTCCATCCCATCTAGGCCTTTCAATATTCAGGAGATTTTCAATGAGAGCGCTATTGAGTTTGCAAGATGTTCTAAGTTACCCAAACATGAGGGATAGGAACGTTAACTCAAGACAAGGTATCATGATGCCTCTCAACATTCAAACAATGAAGAGCGGACAAATATACTCCAAAAGGAAGAGCCGGATGCAGAAACTCGACATAAAGGAGACAACGAAAGACCCGAGGTTGTTCTAGAAATTTTAATGCATTTCCTTTAGTTTTCTGTTTCATAGCAGTGCATTGCCAGAACTGATAGTCTAGGTTGTACATTGGATTTGGGTGAATACAATAGTGATATAGCCATTTATCATTTCTGTGCATTGAACAGAAGTTACATGTTAAACACTAACATGCAGCAAACAAAACAGATCGTAGATCCACTGACAGTGACTCTTGGACAGGCTCTAAAGGAAGGAAAGCACTTTATCAACCCGTGAGAATAGGAAAAAAAAGTGGAAATGAGAACCGTGGGGGGGGGGTGAACGTGTTGGAGAGCGAGTATCAGAAATGGCGAGAGAGTTTTCATCTGAAATTCTCAAAAAGGCTTAAATAAAACTGTTTGTCTCTGATTTCTTCGGCAATAGCAGTAGTTTGTGGGACAGATACGTTTTTATTTAGAGATACAGCACGGAACAGGCTCTTCCAGCCCAGCAACCCCCCAATTTAAAGCTAGCCTAATGAAAGGACAATTTACAATGACCAATTCACCTACTCACTGATACCTCTTTGGACTGTGGGAGGAAAGCAGAGCACCCAGGAGAAACCCATACAATTCACGGGGAGAACTTACGAACTCCTTAAAGAGGGTGCCGGAATTAAGCTCCAAACTCTGGAATGCCCGGAGCTGGAACAGCGTCGTGCTAACCACTACACTGTTGTGGGTTAAAAATTCTCCAAGCAGATCTGCAAAGCCCGCATACCTTAACATATCTGCTGGGACTTCGCTGCTGGACTGGACAACACATGCCTGAGCTCTGTAAATGGTAAGAGGGTGACCTGACACACACCTGAACATCTAAATGTCTCACATATCAGTGGATATGCATCTTCTCACTCCATCCTAACCACCTCATAATGTCATGTGTATGTGTGTCTCAATGCTGAGTTCTGTGAGCGACACTTCAGCAAATCGAACATGGAGCAGACATGTGTGAGGTGCCCGCAGGCGAGCAGAACTCTCCAAAGTTTCTGGTGCCTTGCTATCCACTCGTGGGCTTTTCCTACTGAGTTTTAAGACCATTACGACATAGAGTTAGGCCATTTGGCTAATCAACTCTACTAACTAATAAATTCCAGCTCACCTGTACGCTGAACCAGAGCTTGCAATTCGTTAAAGTCATTCTCATGCTTAAATAATTATTTGTTGGCAAGTATCATCAGGAGACATCTGTGTGTATATATATATATATATATATATATATATATATACACACATACACACACACACACACACACACACACACAAATAAAAGGACATATCTGTAAAAGTAATAATTTAACTTTTAAATATACGGCAATGTATTAGGTGTTTTTTTAAAAATATTTTTGTGTTTCAACATAAGTGCATGGTGTTATGGGGTGCCTTGGAACTGACTGGCTGCGAGAGATTTTAACTGCTTCAAACAGGAACCAGTATTTGCCTCTACATTTCTGGTGCGGTCAGGAACGAGATGAATGAATCAGGGTGTATTCCCCTATTGGCTCCCGGAGGTGGCAATTTTAATTCAGAAAGTGCATCTTGGAATGTTGGTGTGGATGTCAATTCCCAACTGAGAATTTAATCCCCTGTCTACCGAACAGCATTATAATTGGAGACCACAAGTCGTACTGTTAACCTCAGGGTCCATAGCACGACTAAGCAGGAGAGACTGAGCTAGAGAGCAAAAATAAAAGTGAGGAGAGGATAACCAACTATCAAATACAAAGGAGAAAGAGTCATTTTTATAAGGTAGAACTTGAAGAGCAAACTCCCTCTAAGTTTAGTTTCAAGGGTATCGTTACAGGTCACGGCTGAGTGAAGACAGGGGTGGTGTGGCTCTGGGCTTGCGTGCAGCAGAGGGGTGTGATGGACACAGACACTGACATGCACCATCTACAAACACACGGTCTTGGTTGGTGGAAGAGGAGCTGGGGGGGTGTGGGGGGAGCAGGAACAAGCAGCCTGCTCACCACCACGTGACTGGCAGCAATACTCTGGGTAGATGGTGGGTGGGTGAGGTGGTGCAGAACAAGGAAAGCCTTTTACACTTTCACACCCGTCGCATGCAGACGTTGGGCCGGGCCAGGCCAGCGAGCTGTGTGAGTGGGCTGGGGTTCGGGGCTCAGAGCCCAATGAGTTCGCAGGGAAGATTCCGTCACTGCAGAAGCTATCGGGTCGCAGTAAGAGTGAGCCCACAACTCATTAAGCACTTAAAGAGACAGCATTTCCTCCGTCACTGCATAAAAAGACCACTCTAAAGAAAGCGAATCGCTACTCCATGAAGAAGCCAACAGCCAACATTGATCTTGGCTTCTCAGTCTCCAAGCATTTTACGGCCTTTTGCCATGGTAAGGATTTTAATTGCATCTGAGGTTAAATAAACACATTTTCAAACAAACTGATTGGAAAGATTTCTACAAGGGGCTGTATCGTCCTTGCAGTTTGCAATATAGAAATAGAACGTTTAGGATTGATTCTGGCCAGCCAGTATCAATGTCCCACCTCTTGTCCTTCATATATTATCTCCTTAGTTTCATGGCTTTCCTTTTTGATACTTCGTCATGCCCAATATTCTCTCTGCTCTGTGTAAAATAATGTTCTCCTCAGTCAGTCATTCATTTTATTTTAGAGCCCCCAAAATGTTTTTATGGCCTTTAAATGGACATTGGAAGAACTGGAAGCCATCTTGGTTGTATCTCCTTGGACAACACTTTGATTAACAAAACTTAAAATCAATTATTGAACCACTTCTACTACCACCATTTCTCCCTCTACTGCCCCGTCTGGGAGCGGGGTGGGGGGGGGAGCGGCCCAAAACACAGGTTATCCGCTGCTTTATTTCATCTTTCATTGGCTTTATGAACCGATTACAACCAGCGAGGCCATTCATAAACACTGATGGAATCGAACAAAGAGAAGATTGATAAGGAAAAGGCAAGAGTTTGTGAATTAGATTAACACAAAGTTAAAATGGGGGGGGTGGTGGTAGAGGCAGGTACGGTACGTTAAGGGCATTTAAGGGACTCACATGGATGATAGAAAAGTGGAAGGATATGTGTGAGGGAAGGGTCTGATTTATCTTCGAGTAGTTTAAAAGGTCTGCACAACATCTTAGGCTAAAGGCCTGCACTGTGCTATAATGTTCTATGTTCTATCCCATCAACCGGTTGCCACAAACAAATTGTTGGAGAAATTCAGCAGCTGAGCAACATCTGAGGGAGGAAAGGAATTGATGCTTGACCCAAACAGCTGACAATCCCTCCACCTCCCCCCCCAACAACACTGCTAGGCCCACTGAATTCCACCTGCAGATTGTCTGCTGCTCCAGACGCCAACATTGAGTCTCCCTCGTGCCGCCATCAATCAGTTCACGTTTACTGTGATTCCTTGTCATTCGCTCATTCACTCCCTATTTGGCACTCAGCATCTCTGAGTGGAGATAGGGAGCAGCATCTTTCAAAGGGGAGAGAGGGAGAGAGAGATAGAAAGAGAGAGAGAGAGAGAGAGAGAGAGAGAGAGAGAGAGAGAGAGAGAGAGAGAGAGAGAGAGAGAGATTGTTTCCACTAACGGGAGGAATGCATGATTTAAGATCCAGGAGAGAAGAACGCAGTGGGCTAGATGAGGAGAATGTTTGATTTTATCCTGAGAATTACTATGAGCTAGAATAAGAAATTCTGCAGATGCTGGAAATCCTGATTAGCACACACAAATGTTGGAGGATCTCAGCAGGTCAGGCAGCAGCTATGGAAAAGAGCAAACAGTCAATGTTTCGGTCCTGATGCTGCCTGACCTGCTGAGTTCCTCCAGCATTTCGTTGAGCTAGAATGTTCTGCCTGGAGACATAGTAAAAGCAAATTTGGTTGTGATTGCTTTCGGACGGAATGGGATAAGTGTATGGCTACAGGGATAATCAGATGGTGACTGTTTTCAAGGGCCAGTGTAGGAACAATGGACGAAAATAAATTTCTTCATGCACAACATGGTTTTAACCAGATTTAACAACAGGATCACAGGACAGTAAAGCCTCAGTTATTGAAATATAATATATAAACGGTTTTGTTTGGGAGCTGAAAAATAAAAGGAGCATCCAACTTCCTCCGAAATGATTCAAATTGACTGCTTTATTTGCAATTTGAAACTGGCAGGTGTGGAGTTTAGTAAGAAATTACGTTAACCCAGTGCTGTTCATTTAACTGGTCTATGACCAGTTGCGCTTTTTAAATTCTTGTAACTTTCTGGTGATCCAAAATACTTAACCTCTGATAAATGGAAGGGGAGGAGGGGAAATAGGATAATGTATCGAACTAACGTTGTTTCTGAACTGAGAGCGGGTTTTTGTTTCCTTTTTGAGTTGCCAGTGGCATCAGTATTCCAAACCGACACGGGCACTTTCTCATTTCAATCCCACAGTGCGTCCCTTTAAAGTGAACAAGTTCTGATCAACACCCATCTGATCCCAGCTCCGATTCCCATCTCACACTGAACGGGAATCCTGAGTTTGGCCTCGCAGGATGAACAAGTGACTGATGGTGGGCCATAAACATCGGAGAAATTATAACCAGCGAAGTCGCAGCGACTGACAGGCAGGAATACCGAGAGGAGTGCAGACGCCGGCTCCCAGCTCTGGCAAGCCGCACGGTGAACTGAGCTGCCCCCATTACAAACTGTGCTCTTTTGTCAAACCTTCAGACGCCGGGATTTCTGTAGCAGCCCGATCTGAGGGCTTTCCCTTACTGTGCTGGGATGACATTTTAAACGAGGGAAAAGAGGATTTGCTGTAACGTTAATCGGAATTCAGCTGCGCACATCGAGCTTGACTCATGCTCACGTTATCGCGAGGTTACAGGTTAATTCATTCATAAAAAGAACCAATCAGCACGGAGATTAAAAACTAAATTTTACACTTGGTTCACTCTGGGCAAGCAGTTACACAGATTGACACAAAAATATACACCTTACACACTGGAACATTTTGCTACACAGAGAAAATTGTGAAATCAAACCAAATGTACAGAGATGTTGAACCTATCACTGCACAGGGACTTGCCCCTCCTCGGCCATGTAGATGCTGCGATGGTGATGGGGTGGGTATCTCTGGCAGAAGAGAGGGTTCTCCTTTGAAGCACTTCACAGCATCTTGGTGGCGTGCTTGTTGGCCTCGTCGATGCGTGCTTTGTTCATATCGCCCTGCGGGAGAGACAGAGCAAAGTATAGTTTGCATTCTGCATGAGTGGAGTGGCTAGTGGTAGAATTTGTGCAAACGTGAAAACAAATGCACGTGTGCAAGTGCGGATATGTGTGTGCGTCTGTAAATAGTTATGAGTGTGTGTGTCTATATGTATGTGTGTGAATGTGTCTGTGTGTGCGTGTTTATGTGAGCATGTGATGGTAAATTAATTGATTGTTGTGACAGTGCAATGCTATGACGAGGTAGACTGTGAGGTCCGGGGACCACTTGATCCTACAAGGGGGTCACTCAGTCATCTTAGAACAGTGGGATAGAAGTTATCCTTCAGGGGTTCTGTACCTTCTACCCAATGGAGAGGGGGCAGGAGGAGAAGAGAGAATGTTTGGGTGTTTGGGGTCCTTGATTATTGCTGGCTGCTTTACTGAGGCAGTACAAGGTGTGGACAGATGTATTACAGAAGTACTGTCATGGTCCGGTCCGTGGACTCAGGACTCTGGGTCTTCCAGCTGTCCCACGTTTGGTTGAGTTAATCATAGACACCTGATTCCCATCTTGGGGCTTGGAATTTAAGTGGCCTTGGGGTCAAGTGTGAGCTGCTGGTTTGTCTTGTCAAGATCCCCGGGGAGCAACCTGCTGGTAGAGCAGCCACTTGCTATCTTTAGGCCGCATTGGTGTACCATCGCCTCATGGAGCCTTGCAGTCAGTAGTCGGAGCGGTCTTTGCGGTATGGATTCGGCCGTTTCCTGGGCCAGCTGAGTGGCCGTCAGCCACTCTGAGCTAGGTAGGGATCCAGCTGATTCTGTCATTCTTCGGTGTTTGTCCCTTCTTGTCCTTGCCTCCGTGGGGTAAGTCAGGTCATTCTGCTGTTGCCTTGCATGGGAACCTGTCTTGTCTTTGCCTCCGTTGGGTAAATCTGGCCGTTCTGCTGTTACCTGATGGATGGTCCTGTCCCACCTTGGTGTGGAGATAAAGTTGAGTCCCAATTTGTCCAAGTATAAATCCTGGCTCTATGTCTATGTACTGTCCAGTCTTGTGTTAGTGAAGTGTTAAAGGTGAGCCCTGGATTTTTGAAGGATAAGTCCCGGCTCTATGCTAGCCTGTCTCCAAGCTCAAGCCTCAAGACCCCAGCCCGTCTCCAAGTTCAAGCCTCAAGACCCCAGGCCGTCTCCAAGCTCAAGCCTCAAGACCCCAGCCTCCAGTCCTGTAGTCATGTCATGTCTTTGCCTGGTTCTGGGGCCCGAGCCCAAGGCAAGACCCAGGTTCTGGGTCTTTGTCCAGTCTCTGGCTCGAAGCCCAAGCCCAGGCTCCTAGATCATAGTTCCTTGTCCGGTTTCCCTGTTTCTTGTCCATGTCCTAGCACAAGTCTACGTTCTTGTCCCTGCTCCTTGTCTGTATCCTGTCACATCCCTACTCTAGTCAAGTCCTGTTCCTTGTACTTCAGTATCTGTGTCTTGCATTTGGTTCCGCTCCCAACACCCCCAGTGTGACAAGTACATATATATCACCGTATAGGAGATGATAGGATAATAACCATAACAATCAACGAAAGACCCAACCCGGGCGTTCAACCAGAGTGCAGAAGACAGCAAACTGTGCAACTACAACAAGAAATAAATCATAAGAAATAAGCACTAAAGAACATGAGATGAAGGGTCATTGAAAGGTGAGTGCAGAGATTATGGGAGCAGTTCATTGGTGGGGTGAGTGAAATTTTCCTCTCAGGTTCAGGAGCCAGATAGTTGAGGGGTAATAACTTTCCTGAACCTGCTAGTGTGAGGCTTCTATAACTTCATCCTGATGACAGCAATGAGAATTACATCCTTGTTGTTTGTATATTCTAGCCCTCTTGAAATGAATGGCTGTGTTAAGTAGACTGGGCAGCATTTTATCCTCAAAGGGTTGAGATGTGAGCAAATGGGAGATTAATGAAGGTGCAGGAAACTGTAGATCAAACGTCGGTGACTGGGAATGGAGCGGGCGGACAACATCAGGGAACCAGGCGGGCGACGTCGGGGAGCGGGAACGGGGAGGGTGGGTAATTAAAGGTGAACGTGGACGTGCAGGCTGGAAAGGTTCGTTTCTCAGCTGGGGTGAAGATGTTTCCAAAAGATGAAATTCAAACTATAAGTACGATTGTCATCAATAAATCAATACATTTATCCGGAGAGCATTGTAAAGGAGAAGATACAGGAGACTGCAGATGCTGGAATCTGGAGCAATAAACAATGTGCTGGAGGAACCCAGCAGGTCTGCGGGGGAGAGGAATTGTCAACATTCCTACCAGTCATCTGTCCACCACCCCCCACCCCCACCCTGACTCCTATCTATATATTATCTGTCTGTCTATATATTGTCTGTCTTTCTATCTATCAATCTCTCTCTATCTATCTATCTATCCATCTATCTGTCTATTTTGTGAATGCACGCTGCCTAATTACAACAACGTGATCAATTATCCGCCTTTGGAGTGTGGAAGGAAACTGCAGTACCCAGAAAAAAATGCACAGAGTCATGGACAGAGCATTCAAAGTTCTACTAATGTAAGAATTGAACTTGGGTCACTGGGTGTTACGGTAATTGTGATACTTTTATTCTGCACTCCATTTCTGCTTTTCCCTTGTACTACCTCGATATACTGATGTTATGAAATAATCTGTACAGATTGCAAGTAAATCTAATTTTCCTACTGTACTTTTGGTATAATTGATAGTAAACCAATCTCCAATGGGCAGCATGAATGTGATGGGCTGAAGGGCCTGCTTCCAGGCTGCATGTATCTATGACATTATTAGATCTTTGACCTGTGTTCTCTCTTACTCCTTGCCAAACAGCAATGTTTTTCACTTTGTCCTTCAGCCAGAACTTTCAAGAATCCAACCGATCTCTTACCTTGACCACAATCCTGTCAATCTGGGCGTTCTGGGAGCCAATCTCATTGCTCATGTCAAGTGCCATGTGTCGTAGGTTGCCTATGATGCTGCCCACCTGATCCAGGTTCTCCTCCATCTCGTTTTCCCGAGCGTCATCTGTGACTCTAAAATCAAGCCAAGAGATGAGTTAAGCCAAATGTGAGGTGTTGCTTTCAGGGACAAATGTAAAGAGTGCACGGTTAAGGCAAGACCCGAAACAGTATTGATGAGCAGACTGATCTTGGAGTCCAAATTCATCACTCCCTGAAAGAGTCAACACAAGTTGATAGGCCTGTTGAGAAGGCAAATGGAATGGTTGCTTTTATTAGGCAGAGAAAGAGTTCAAAAGTCAGGAAGTTACATTACAGATTTATAAAACTCCAGCTAGGCTGCATTTGGAGTATAGCATACAGTTCTGGTTGCTTGATTATAGGAAGGATGCCAAGGTTTTGGAGAGAGCGCAGAAGAGGTTTACCGGATGCTGCCTGAATTAGTGGACACGTGATTTAATGAGAGATTGAACAAATTTGGGCTGTTTTAAATGGATGCCCCTCTATTCTGAGGCTGTGCCCTCTTGTCCTAGACTCTCCCACCATGGGAAACATCCTTTCCAAATCTACTCTGTCTAGGGCTTTCAAATTTGAAAGGTTTCAATGAGATCCCCTCGTCCTTCTGAATTCCAGCAAGTATAGACTAACATTGTGCATTTTCCAACATTGTGTTTCATTTGCCATTTTCTTGCCCAGTCTCCTAATCTGCCTAAATCCTTCAGCAGCCTACCTGTTTCCTCAACACTACCTACCAATCTTCGTATCATCTGTAAACTTCGTATCATCAATCTTCGTATCATCTGTAAACTTGGCCATCACCTATTCATCATCTAAATGATTTATACACAGCATTAAAAGAAGTGGTCCCAACACTGACCCCTGTGGAACACCACTGGTCACTGGCAGCCAACCAGAAAAGGAAACTTTTATTCCCGCTCGCTGCCTCCTACCAATCAGCCGATGCTCTAACCATGCCAGTGACGTCTTCACTCTGAGGGTCATGAGAGTGTGGAAAGAGCTTCCAGCAGAAGTGATAGATGCGGGCCTGATTTCAACGTTTAAGAGAAGTCTGGAAAAGTACATTGGCAGTTGTATAGACAGCTATAGTCCAGGTGCTGGTCGATGGGACTAGGCAGAATAATGGACTGGCACCAACTAGATGGGCTGAAGGGTTTGTTTCTGTGCTACAGTATTCTACGACTCCATGATTCTATAAGAGGCTGATGGAGACCTGAGGAACACAAAGTTCTGAGGGGCTGAGATGAAGTAGGAAACTTTCCCAGTTGCAGTGATATTTGATAATCGTAGAGTAATGGCATACAGAGGAAGTGGAGAGATCGCTATTTAATCCAGTGCATCACTGCAGTCTGTAGTGTACGGCATGCTAAGAAATGGGAGTGTATTATTAAACTCTGGCTAGCAAAGACCGTAAGATATAGGAGCAAAATTAGGCCATTTGGCCCATCAAGTCTGCTTCATAATTCCAACATGGCTGATTTATTATCCCTCTTAACCCCATTCTCCTACCTTGATCCCATAACCTTTGATGCCCTTAATAATCAAGAACCTATCATCCTCCACTTTAAATATACCCAATGACTTGGCCTCCATCACTGCCTGTGGTGACGAATTCCACAGATTCACCACCCTCTGGCTAAAGAAATTCCTCCTCATCTCTGTTTTGAGCCACAGCCGAACCTCTTGTCCATGTCCGCATGCTTTTATACATTGAATTGCTGCCACATGATTGGCTGATTGGATATTTGCATTAATGACCAGGTGTACCTAACAAAGTGGCCACTGAGTGTAATTTTAGGGTCTGTTGGTCAAGGTGGAACATGTAACAGAACTTCTACAATTATAAAGAGTTATATAAAAATAAAGTTAGAGGTTTAAGTAGGGATATGGAATACAATGTAAAGAGTATTACAAACAGCATTTTAAAGTGTGATGGCTGGGTAATAGTTAGCAAGGTAATGTCGAAAAGCTCACTGACTGAACGCACATTCCTGACCTGAATCACGACCAAGACAAATTGGCACAAAGCATAAGAAGGTGCAGGGAGTGGTAGGCATATGTGTACACACCACGGGCACAACCCTCCCCACCGTTGGTAGTATCTACAGGAGGTGCTGCCTCAGGAAGGCAACAAGATGCCCACAGCCCGGGCCGCGCCATCTTCTCGCAGCTCCCATCGGGCAGGAGCTACAGAAGCCTGAAGTCCCACACCACCAGGCTCAGGAACAGTGACTTCCCTTCAGCCATTCTGGGATTAAAAGGTCTTTCACATGAGGAGTGTTTGATGACTTTGGGCCTGTACTCACTGGAATTCAGAAGAGTGAGGGCGGATCTCATTGAAGCCTATTGAATGGTGAAGAGGATGTGGAGAGGGTGTTTCCCATGGTGGGGTAGTCTGTGACCAGAGGGCACGGCTTCAGAATAGAGGGACACCCATTTAGAACGAGATGAAGAAGTTCTTTAGCCAGAGACTGGTGCATCTGTGGAATTCCTGTGGAGGCCAAGTCATTGTGTATACTTAAGGCGGAGGTTGATAGATTCTTGATTAGTCAGGGTATGTAAGGATATGGGGAGGAGGCAGGAGATTGGGGCTGAGAGGAAGATTGGATCAGCCATGACGAAATGGTAGAGCCGACTCGATGGGCCAAATGGCCAATTTCTGCTCCTATATTTGATGGTTTTCTGTTCCTGAATGAACCTTTGCATCTCTAATCACCATCTCCTGTAGCAACATGTGACTGCCTCACACAACATTTTAATTGTAATATTTCTTGTAAAGATTGTGTACAATTTCTGCTTTCCTTGTGAATCCTCAATCCAATGGCAAGTAGGGACGTCAGAACTTCCCAAGACAAAAAGCATCTTACCTACGGATGTATCCACCACTCATGGCCATCTGCTCCCGGTCGTCCATCACTCGAGCTGGCTGGCTGGCCACCACACCGTCCTGGTTATTCCCCCACACCTTCTTGTAGGCTCCTCCAGCCTCAAAGTTCTTCAACCTTGAAGGAGGAAAAATGTACAAGGAGTTTGGTTGTTTCAAATAATCCCCACGAGGTAAAGCCAGCACCTTCCTGCTTACAGGCTGTGCCCCAAGACCACTTAATCACTTATGGTACAACAGTTACCATTAGCTGGTTGAATACATTTTTTATATTAAGGAATGTTTTCCAAGAAGTTTCACTTGATGACCATCCAATAAGATTTCAGTGTAAGAAGCTGAAAATAGACATCCAATGGCTTGAATAACCAACCGAGAGCATGCAGACATGCCAGCAAACCCAGTCTCATTGACACTCTACTGCAAGCAACGTGCAATCAAACTGTTTCACCAAATATGCACACCCATTCAAAAAGGTATTTATAAAAAATGCTCTTTTATAAAACTGTGTTGGGTGGGTACCTGTTTTTTCTTTCCCCATTCAATTTTCCCTCCTTCTCTCTGTAGGGCGTTCTCTATCTGTTGGTATTTAGGTGATCAGGAGAACTAATTCGGTACTGATTTGAAATAAAGGCTGTGCAGACTGACAGTGCAAGACAATTGGGTAACTGCATTGTCCTCAGGCCTCTTACTGAGTTGCTTTACGTGCCTGAGTCTGGACTGAAGCACAAAATCACCATGTAGCTATCCTCCATTCACTGTTTATGACTGAGAGCTTCGACTGGCCGTTTGCACTGTTGTTCCCAAGTCAAGTTTTCTTCCCTCTGCCTCTGGAAAGGACTGTTTCCCTGAGAGAAGTGGCATTGTCATCAGCCCGTTGCTGTGAATAGTTCCTGATGCTCTTTATTGAGAAAAGCTTTAATTTACACCGATATTTCAAAATCGCCCGAATGACGAACAACTCTCTACCACTGATTTACTTATAAGACCATAAGATCCTACAGGAGCAGAATTAGGCCATTTGGCCCATCGAGTCTGCTCTGCCATTTTATCATGGCTGATCCACTTTTCTATCAGCCCCAATATCCTGTCTTCTCCCCGTATCCCTTCATGCCCCGACTAATCAAAAATCTATCAACCTCTGCCTTAAATATACATAAAGAACTGATCTCCAGAGCTGCCTGTGGCAACAGATTCCACAGATTCATCACTCTCCTCATCTCCTGTTATTGTGCTCTATTACTTTGCTATAATGTTGTGTCACCATTCACTGTGTTACTGGGTTTCTCTATACTACACAGTAAACGTGCTCGATAGGTCAAGCCGCACATCTCTGGGATGTGAGTGAAAACCAGAATAGCCTGAAGGGTCTCCTTTGGTTGAAGAGAGAATGTGTAAACTTCATACAACAGGAGGTCAGGGTCAAACTTGAAACCTGGTAGATGTGAGAAGTCGCCTCCTGTACCGCTCACCAGTTTGCACCAGGACTGGCTCGGTACACTGAGTCACCTACACACAGAAACCGTACACCTCTGAAAAGATACTGCAAGCTCTTTCTACTACAGCCTTCTGTACGGACCATCACCTACTCACTGTCTGTCAACAAGCTGGGGAGTACCATGGCAATGGTGTGTAAAACCCTGGGGAACTGTGTATGATACCCTGGGGAATGGTGTGTGTGAAACCCTGGGGAATGGTGTATCATGTGTAAACCCTGGGGAACTGTGTATGGCACCCTGGGGAATGGTGTGTAAACCCTGGGGATCTGTGTACGACACCCTGGGGAATAGTATGTAAAACCGTGGGGAATGGTGTGTAAACCCCTGGGGAACTGTGTATGACACCCTGGGGAATAGTGTGTGAAACCCTGGGGAATGGTGTATGACACCCTGGGGAATGGTGTGTAAACTCCTGGGGAACTGTGTATGACACCGTGGGGAATGGTGTGTAAACTCCTGGGGAACTGTGTATGATACCCTGGGGAATGGTGTGTAAACCCTGGGGAACTGTGTATGACACCCTGGGGAATAGTGTGTGAAACCCTGGGGAATGGTGTATGACACTCTGGGGAATGGAGTGTAAACTCCTGGGGAACTGTGTATGACACCGTGGGGAATGGTGTGTAAACTCCTGGGGAACTGTGTATGATACCCTGGGGAATGGTGTGTAAACCCTGGGGAACTGTGTATGATACCCTGGGGAAATGTGTATGACACCCTGGGGAATGGTGTATGTGACACCCTGGGGAATGGTGTGACACCCTGGGGAACTGTGTATGATACCCTGGGGAACTGTGTATGGCACCTTAGGGAATGGTGTGTAAACCCTGGGGATCTGTGTATGACACCCTGGGGATCTGTGTATGACACCCTGGGGAATAGTATGTAAAACCCTGGGGAATGGTGTGTAGGCCCCTGGGGAACTGTGTATGATACCCTGGGGAACTGTGTATGGCACCCTGGGGAATGGTGTGTAAACCCTGGAGAATAGTATGTAAAACCCTGGGGAATGGTGTGTAGGCCCCTGGGGAACTGTGTATGATTGAACCTCTGTTCCTATGTAATATGTGGCCAATGTAGTACTCTAGACCACAGGGCCATGCTGAGCAGGAATTGGAATTGGTTTGTGATTGTCATGTGTACGTTGCAGGCAAATCATTATGGTCAAGATGGTAAAAATGCAGAGTGTGGTACAGCAGCTAGAGAAAGCGCAGTCCAGTCAAACAAGGTAACATTCAGGACCACGGTGAGTTAGCAAATGAGAGGTCAGATAACGCTGGGATGGAAATTGTCCAAGTCGGGTTGAAGGTGCTTCTAAATTACACAGAGAAAAAGTATATAGCCAGTTCTCATACAGTCATAAAATCTACAGCACAGAAGCAAGCCTTTCAGCCCATCTAATCCATGCCTAAACCTTTTAAACTGCCTATTTCCATCAGCCAGAACCAGGACCATAGCCCTCCATACACCTCCCATCCGTGTACCTATCCAGACTTCCCTTAAACACTGAAATCGAGCTTACATGCACCTGCGCTGGCAGCTCATGTCCACATTCTCACGACCCTCTGAGTGAAGAAGTTTCCATTCATGTCCCCTTAAACTTCTCACCTTTCACCCTTAACCCATGACCCCTTGTTGTAGTCCCACCCAACCTCAGTGGAAAAAGCCTGCCTGCCTGCCCTATCTTTACCCCTCATGATTTTGTATACGTCTATCAAATCTCCCCTCAATCATCTACGCTCCAAGGAATAAAGTCCTAGCCTATTGTACCTTTCCTTATAACTCAGGTCATGCAAACAGAAAGAAAGAGAAAGTTAACCAAAAAATGGAAGATTTTATTTTGAGTCCTGCAGTCTACAAGGTCAACCAACTTCAACCTATCAGGCCCATTTCATTTGTTCCACCCACCCCTTCCAGCACATTCTAATAACAACTTGTTTTGTCTCTAATCTGAAACAGTAACTGTTTTCTCTCCACAGATGCTGCCTGACCTGCCGAGTGTTTCCAGCACTTCCTGCTTTTATTTCAGATGGTCAGCATCTGCTGGTCTATCATTTACAATTTATCCGTCGCCTCACTCACTTGTACAATTACATTCAGCTCTGAAAAGCCATGGTGCAGAGCGGCGACTTGTAGCTTGCCATCTTTGTCCGCCTGTAGTAGCTTTACACCACAGTTTCTGTGTAACTCTGCCTACAACATTACTTTTGTTCATGTTGCCTGTACAGCAGACTCTCACCGTCCTACGTCCCTGTTGTGAGAGGTGGAAACGAGTAAGGCCGGACAACGGGGCTCTGGTGACGCTGTACAGGCCAATTCCCTGTACAGTGGATACAATGGATTGCAGAAACATTCGTGAACTCCAACCATGCCATGGACTTCGGCTGATGAAGACAAGAGGTCATCACAGGCCTATGCTCCACTGGGAGCTAAGGACCCAAGAAGGAGAAGACGAAGACGAAGCCAGTACAGCAGGCTCTCAATTTCATCCCGGTGTTAGAAACTAATCGGCATTCATCAGGCAAGGGCATTAACCTGATAGTGACTCATCAGGTGTCATCTAACAATCCGCTGGTTTAAACAATCGTGGGCTAAACTTCTTCCCCAAAGCTGCTCCACAGTGAGGTCTGCTGGTACTAACGCTCATTACGGGAAAAAGCAACTGTCTTCCCCTGTGTGGGCTGGAAGATGTGGCCAAGTGCAAATCAGTCCTTTTCTATTAACGCAGTGGACCAAAAAATGGGATAGAATTATTCTATACATAACACTCTAAATCAGGGATTCCCAACCCCTGGGGTCATAGAATCATAGAGTTATAGACAAGTACAACACAGAGAAGGCCTTTTGGCCCATCTAGTCTGTGCCAAACCATTTAAACCGCCCAAACCCATCGACCTGCACTCGGACCATAGCTCTCCATACCCCTCCCATCCATGTACTTATCCAAACTTCTCTTTAACGTTGAAATCAAGCCCACATGCACCTGTGCTGGCAGCACGTTCCACCCTCTCTCGACCCTCTGAGTGAAGAATTTCCTCTCATTCTCCCCTTAAACTTTTTCACCTTTCACCCTTTAACCCATGACCTCTGGTTGTAGTCACACTTAACCCATGACCTCAGATTGTAGTCCCACCCAACCTCAGTAGAAAAGGCCTGCTTGCAGTTGCTCTACTATACACCTCATAATTTTGTATACAGTACCTGTACCAAATCTTCTCTCAATCTTCTACATTCCAAGGGATGAAGTCCTAACCTATTCAATCTTTTCCCATAACTCAGGTCCTCCAGAGCTGGCAACACCCTTGTGAAATTTCTCTGTATTCCTACAACCTTATTTACATATTTCCTGCAGGTAGGTGACCAAAACTGTATACAATAGTCTAAATTAGGCCTCACTCATGTCTTATACAATTTCGACGGACCCCTCAGTTAATGGTAGGGGTTGATGGCGTAGTGAAGTTTGGGAGTACCTGATCTTGGTCCTGTCTGTTTGGCCAGTGACTGACAGGCTGTTGAACTATTTTATCTTCCATCCCAATCTCGATGGTGCTATCGTAACACTGGTAGAGTTTAGTAACGGGCATTTTTTATTCTCCACATTTCCAGGGAGATTCATTTGCACTGGGCTGAATAGTGAATGTTGACGTACTTTGTCCCCAGTTCTGGTTGGACAGTGACTGCAATGTGATATTACTGGTAGCTAAGGGTGAAAGTAAACAAATAATATTGAAAAAAGATCTAGTGCTTTAATGGTGTATATGACAAATAAACTGTTCTCGGCCTTCCAGCCGGGTACAGGAATTGATTTTAGCCGAGGTTTCGGTGACAAATTCTGCCACCTTCATGAGGATGCAGGTTGATGGGACGAGGCAGATTAATAGTTCAGCATGGACTAGATGGGCCTAAGGGCCTGTTTCTGTGCCATAGTTATCCATCACTCTATGACTGAAGAAATTGCTCAAGATTTTTTAACTCCTTACACTGGTCCCAGTTCTTATCTGATGCATCTGTCTCTCTCGGGTTTGGTGGGATGGGAAGTAACTCACTAATACATCACAGAACGTAGACCACGGAAAAGTACAGCACAGGAACAGACAATCGGGTCCATAGCGCTGTACCGAACCAAGTAAAATTAGGCCAGGTAGACTGGTTGGACGGGAAACCTGATACTGTCCTAGTACAACGAAGGAACTTCATGTATTGCACACTCTGATAATGGAAATGCCCTTTACCAGCACTCCTCCACTCCACAGGGTCTTTGCTTTCATACTGTGACATTAGCGTGGTTTCCATGCACTATCAATCCCTATCTTACAACATGTTACTAACACACATTTTTGGAGAAATTCATACAGGTCTATGGCTCATTAATGGCCCTGCACAGACATGGAAAAGTTATAACTGCAGGGAATTCAGAAATTTATGATATTGTGAACAAACAGGAGGGCAATCAGATATC
Source organism: Mobula hypostoma (assembly GCF_963921235.1). Lineage (NCBI taxonomy): Eukaryota > Metazoa > Chordata > Chondrichthyes > Myliobatiformes > Myliobatidae > Mobula > Mobula hypostoma. Next base: position 1,493,748 of record NC_086106.1, read on the forward strand.
TAACGCCCTTCAATCCTCTTCAGACACTGGCTGAATAGTGCAGCATATCACAGATTCACAAATAGACAGAGAGACGGAATGGAAACACAGAGTGATGGAGATTATGGAGCTGTGTGAACTGTGGACACACATCCGAGCAAAGCAATATTCCTCCTGTTATATTCAAAGATGCGGGCAATGCTGTCCGTCCCTAATGTCCTGACAAGGGTAGGGTAGTTTTGAGCTGCCTTTCTGAGGAACAGTTAAGGTGCTCAAATAGTGGTGGGGAGATGCAGGATTGTGACCCAATCACAATGATAATATTCCTAAATCAGGATACCGAGGGGTTGTATAGAACCATAGAACACTACAGCACAGAAACATATCCTTAGTCAGGATGCCAAGGGGTTGTATCCTTCGTCAGGATACCGAGGGGCTGTATCCTTCATCAAGATGCTGAGAGATTGGCTTTATCTGCCACGTGTACATCAAAACATTGAAACATACAGTGAGATGTGTTGTTTGCATTAACAACTAACGTGCTTTGGAGCAGGCCACAAGGGTTGCCATACATCCAGTGCCAAATTAGCATGTCCGCAACGTACTAGGTCTAACCGTACATCTCTGGAGTGTGGGAGGAAACCGGAGCACCTGGAGGAAACCCACGTAGGTCAGGGGGAACGTAGAAACTCCTTACAGACAGTGGCAGGAATTGAAGCCCAAAATGGCTATTTTCCAGTCCCAAATTCCTTCAGCTCTTCAGCTCCCAAATTCCTGCTTCAGTCTTCAGCCTGGTGGAGACTGGGCGGGGCCCTTGGCTTATTTGTTCGTATGATGGTCGATCACGCCTCCTCCAGGCGGCTGTGCACCACGGTCACACTGTGAAATGAGTGGGTACGGAGACAGAGATCCCATTTACACCCTGTGCCATCCGGCGTGCAGAGTTAAGGAAATGCCTTCTTGAGAAACCATTTGTTGTCACTGGACTAAGTTACACTCTGATATAATGTGGGTGATGGATAGGCAGCATAGACCAACAGGGATCAAAACTGTCAATGTCCGTTATCTCTGCTTCTCAATGTGGCTCAAAACTTACCTCATATTATGCCCTCTCTCTCTCTCTCTCAGCACAGGCAGTGAACATGAGGGACGCATTAAACTTGTCGTATTCCCCGAGAACTGCACACCTCCCGTTATCATTCTGTGCAATTCGAAGGTTCCCTGACAGCCTCACGGCTCTCTCACAATCCCATAGTTGAAGCAAGAACAGGCTGTCTGCTTGTGGGAAGTGAAACAGACCCTCACATGACATTTCTCATTGGATTTCTATGCAGTTTTCATAGAACATAGAGCAGGAGCAGGAACTTTGGCTCATGGTGTTGTGCCAAACTATTAAACAAGGAGTTAAATGCCTCATTAAATTGATCCCTTCTGCCTAGACAACGTCCACACTCCTCCATTTGCTGCGTGCTCACGTGTCTATCTAAACACAAGAAACTGTACATGCTGGAAATCAGATCAAGTGCTGGAGGAACTCAGCAGGCCAGGCAGCATCTATGAAGGGGAATAGGCAGTCGACATTTCAAGGTATCCTCCTGTTCAAAATGATGCCGTGAGATAACCTGCCCGGAGGGCTATGTAGGAGGGAAATGTTTGATTGATCTTAGAGTAGGTTAAAAGGTCATGGGCCAGAGGGCCTGTACTGTGGTGTACAGTAGTTCTGTCCTCTAATAACCACATCTTAAAATGTGACTTCATTTTTCAGGATATGGGCACTGTTCACGAGACTGGCATTTTTCTGCCCATCCCTGCTTGTCCTTGAGAAGTTAGTGGGGAGTGCCTGCGTCCTTCAGCTGACTGCGGAGGAGGATCTGGAATTTCAGGCCAGGATGGCACCCAGTTTGGAAGGGAACCCATGTCTTCTTTTCCTTGCTAGTGACAATAGAAACATAGAAACATAGAAACATAGAAAATAGGTGCAGGAGTAGGCCATTCGGCCCTTCGAGCCTGCACCGCCATTTATTATGATCATGGCTGATCATCCAACTCAGAACCCAGCCTTCCCTCCATACCCCCGACCCCTGTAGCCACAAGGGCCATATCTAACTCCCTCTTAAACATAGCTAATGAACTGGCCTCAACAGTTTGCTGTGGCAGAGATTGTGGGCTTGGCAGGTATCATTGGAGTAGCCACACATACTGCAGATATGGAACACCAGTGGTGTAGGGAGTTAACATTAAAAATGGCGGCTGGGACGCCAATCAAGTGGCTTGCTTTGTTCTAGATGATGTCAAGTTTCTTGAGTGTTGTTGGACTGTTGGGTTTGTTGTAGGGGGATGGTGCGGACGCCTCAAACTCAACTGAATTTTATTGACCACCCTGGCTCATACCGTATGTGAACGACTCCCACATGGAATAAAACTAACTGAGGAATAACACTACTAGCTACCACTACATTAACATCCGGACAAGTGGAGCGTATTACGTCAGATGCCAGACTTGTAGCCTGTAAGTGGTGAGGTGAGTCGGGATAGCCGACCTTCAGACTGTCCTTGTAGCTATCTGTTGTTCCTCTCCGCGCCTTGTGGCGCATCAGGAGGTATCCTTGCTGGTTCTTTAGCAATTGTCTGTTTTTCTATGAGGCCGAGTTGTTAGCTTGACGCTCAACCCAGCGCGGATGGAAAGTGTGCGAGGAGTCGGCCGGATTTGAACCTGGGATCACTCGCCTCGAAGTCTGGTGCTAATGCCACTACACCACTGGCTGTAGCCAAAGAGTCCATGTAGAGTTTCCAGTCAATGGTGATCCTTTGGGTGTTGACAGAAACTGTCTCACCCTTTTGGGGAGGGAATTACGCAAAGAGTGATGGGTGCCTGGAATGCAGTGCTGGACTGTTGGTGGAGGCCGATACAATAGGACAATGTTAAGAGACTCTTAGATTGGTACATGAATGAAAGAAAACTGGGGGGTAGGAGGGAAGGGTTCGAATGCTCTTGGAGTGGGTTGGAAGGTCGACACAACAGTACCGCACTGCACTGTTCTACGCTCTAATATAACTTTACATCATTGTCCAAGCCCTGTGGGTGTGCTGCTTCAGTCAGTCCAGGGATGTGGGGTTCACAGGCTGAGTCTTTGTGACCTGTTGCAGCCCTTGAGGTACGGGCACTGTTGGAGGGCAAGTTCCAGGACACTGGTGAAGGGATAGCGATGTATCTGCAAGTCAGGGTGGCGTGTAGCTTGGCAGACAAATTCCAGCTGGGCAAAAGCCCCCGTGTTTTTTCAGCCCTCGCCGTTCCAGCTGGTAGAGGTCATGGATTTGGTGCTGAGGAGTTTCAAACGGCATTGAACATTGTCTAGTAATCAGTGAACGTCCCCGCGTCTCACCTTGTGGTGCACGGAAGATGATTGATGACTGATGACGGTAGATGGGCCTAGGTCTTGAGACTGGGAAAGCCCCCAACAATCACAACCATTTCCCTTTGTCCCATTGGAGTGTTTTCCCTCAATGGCAACAGCTTTACTAGTACTCCTCGATGATGCATGTTGTGTACTTGGTATTTCAGTATTATTTGAGTAATATATTATTTGATTAAGCATTCTTTGTTTGTTTAAATAATTCATTACAGGCTATATGTAAAAGTACATGAATGGCATACGTCATTAGACCACCATGTCATAAGTGTGTGCCTTGCTAAAGTAAAAAACAAAACTAAGATACATTCTCCTGTGCTCTCCCATGTTCTTCTTTCAATAAGATTTATGCTTTGGAGTTATAAAGCATAACACTGCACCATTTCGTGTTGTCTTGGTATGGAGGGCAGTCACTCTCTCCTTACCACTGAATATGAGCTCCTTGGTCTGTGTTTGGACTCAAGCTGTGACGAAGCCCAAAGGTCAAATCGGAAGTCCAGATGTTAAGGCCTGTTGGCCACAGGTGAGCCTGCAAACTTCCATGGGTTGCCTGAGGAGATCAGACCACTGTATCTGCAGGCCTGAGTCTGTGTTTGGTGATCAACGTGTCCTGGGGTTGAAGGCAAGGATTGAGGCCCGAGTGCGAATCAGAAGCCTGGAAGTCTAGGCCCATTGGCTGGAGACAAGTCTGCTAATCACTGCGAGTCTGCTGGGGAGGTCAGACCCTGGTGTCTGCAGTGCAGGACCTCAACCGTGTCCAGAGTTTGAGGCCTAGTTTTTGGTGATCGACGTGTCCTGTGGTCCATGCTGAGGGTGGAGGCCTGGTGGTTGAACCAGAGGCCTGAGAGTCAAATCAGAAATCTGGGTGATGAGGCCCATTGGCCGGAGGCAAATCAGCGAACCTCTGTGAGTCCGCTGGGGAGACTGGAGCCCGGTGTCTGCATATCTTAGTCTGTGTCTGCTGGAAGTTTGGTGTGAGGATAGAGAGTCTGTATGTGTGTGAGAGGGAGGGAGGAACAGGGCTTGGTCTTGCTATTGATGTTTCCTGCTTGTTGTGTTCTGTGTTGTTCTGCTGAGCATTGTGGGTATGTTATGTTGGCGCTGGAGTGGGTGACCACACTTGCAGCCCAGCACACCCTCAGGTCTGTTGTTCTACACATTCTGCTGTATGTTTCAATGTCACATGATAAACAAACCTGAATCTTGTTTCTTGGTGAAATGCAAACTGGATATTGTGACCAGGCCATCGAAAAGCATATGCTGCATGTTAGCACCGTCAATGGCACCTTGCTGCTGGTTGAGAGAACACCAGTTGATCAGAAATTAGCCAAGCTGGATTTGTCCAGAGTTTTGCGGATGAGACATACCTGGCAAATTGTCTCTTTGAGGTATGGCTGCCCTGAAGAAGTTTAAATCTTCTCTTTGATGGGAGTTCAGTGAAACTCTCTCTCACTGCTCCCCCTCTGTGATCGCTGGGGCTTTGCAACTCTTCGACCACGTACCTGCCCAGACTGGCTACCACAGCCACGTGTCCTTCCTGGGAACCTGACAACCCTCCTCCTTCCCTTTGTCCCAGCTTCCTTCTTCTTCAGCCCTTTACCTTATTCACCTATCACCTCCCAGTGCCTCACCACATCCTCACTCCCTCCTCCACCAAACTTTCTCCTCACCTGGTCTCACCTACCACCTTCCAATTTTTACTCCTTGTCCTCCACCACCCAGCTTTCTCCTCACCTGGTCACACTTACCACCCACCAGCTTTTACTCTTCGTCCTCCACCCACCACCTTATTCTGGCTTTTATCTCCCTTCCTTTCCGGTCCTGATGAAGGGTTTTGGCCCAAACCATCGACTGTTTATTCCCCTCCATAGATGGTGCTTCCAGCAATTTTTGTGTGTGTTTAAATGTTCTGTGTTATCGGGTTGTTGTTAGTCTTGTAGCTGGAGTGGAACAGCTTGGTGGTGCACGTCTTCAGGACCACAAGCAGGATGTTGTCTGGTTTCGAAGCCTCGACTGTGTCCAGTGCTCTTGGCTGTTCCTTGGTGTAAAATGGACAATTAAATTTGCTGAAAGCCAGCCTCTGTGATGGTGGAGGAGTCAAAATCTGTTCACAATTTCAGGCCAAACATGGCTTCGCGTTCATCTCTGAGATGCAGGTTCGGGTCCTCATTGAGGAGCGGGAAGTTCTGAGAACCTCTTCTCTTGTCAGCTGCTTAATGGCCACCACCATTCTTGATCAGTTTTGATTTGCTAGTACTGAGACTGCTTGACCCTGTAGCTTCACCCTTCTGCAGTCCTGTCACCTGGCCCTGGCCATACTTTAAGGTGAGCCTGGGGAGGACGCAACATGTTCCTGTACTATACCGTTCTGTTCTATGCACCCGTCTCCTCATCAACCAGCACTACCCTGACTGGCACAATCACACTGTGGTTGTCAGACACACAAAGGTTTGCTATCATGCCAGGAGCCAGTTGGCTGTCACATCTCCTACATGACAACACGGTTACATTCCAAGAGTACCTCATCGCTTGAAAAGTGCTTCAACGTATCCTGAAATGGTGAAAAGCACAGGTAAATGTAAGATTTATTTTCTTATAGGAGCTAGTTGCCGGGCAACAGGTAGAAACCACACCAATACGAACACGCTAAAAAAGAGCAAGTTCATGGACTTTAAGTTCCCGGGCATGTCATATTTGAAAGGAACATAGTTACGGATAAATATACAGGCCCATTCAAAAGATTCTGCTATTGCGTACTCTACATCTTGGCAGGAGCACATAATCAGCCAACTTTTACATTTGTGTCCAGATCTTACCTCACACGTCTCCTTTCCATGGCTTTCCCTTCTCGAATGAGCCATCTACCCTTCTCATTCCTAGCTTTCTCAACCCTTCGGAGCTGGCCTTTAAAAATGGCTGATGTTTCTATAGTCTGGTGGATGGTTAAATTCTTTGCTACAACGCTAATCACCTTTGAATATCTTGGGAGACACCAAATGCACTTTGAGCTGTTTCCTTACCAGGTGCTTGCCCTGATACGGCAAGGAGAACATCTTGAATGTAGCTGGCATCACTTTGCTCAGTGTGAGGAAGCTTGTAAGCTTGTTGTTGGTGATCTTACTTCTGTGAGAATGGTACCCTGAGCAGGCAACTTGCCTCCCTGATTAACAGTTGTCACAGAATTAATTACCAGAACCCTTTGCAATGCCAACACCACACACTTAAGGTTGCTTCAACCCCATTGATGCTAACAAATATTTATTAAAATTCTGCTCAAATCTGTTAATAGATTCCCTCCTCCCTTTTGAGTGTAGCGTGCTTCAGCCCTAGAACCCTCTGAGGTCTTTGCTCGGGCACTTCACTAATCTTATTTTCCGTCGTTGATAGCCTTTCCATCAGCTGAGAAGGTCTAGATCACTATTACTCCTTCTTCAAGCCCTTTTGCATCTACACATCTCTCTTGTTCTGAGGTCCTGCTTAGGACTCTTTGAGCAACCTTTGGATCACCAGAACACAGTGAACTGCTCAGGGCTGTCACCCTTCCATCCGCAGACGCTACCCGACCTGCTGAATCTCACTGTTTTTAAACCAAATTTCCAGCATTTCTTATGACTTTAGATTTTGGCCCTAGCTTCAGAGTCGTATTTAGTCGCACTGAGCACTTGTGATTAGGCTTGGCACCTTGCAAAGGTGATAAATAACAAGGTTGTTTTAGTCTTTCCCCTTTCAGATCCAGAGTGACAAGTTGCTCGTTCCCAGCTCCTTTGCATCTTGGTGGAAATTGGGAATTAATTTCTCAGGGAATGAAAAAACGGGCATATTTGCAGACTGCTTCTCAAAGTGTGATTGGTGTATGAGTCTGTCAGTAGCTAGATCAGCAAGCAGCATGCAGGCAGGCAGGCGGCCTCTGGGACCGACAGTTGGCACCTACTTATTGCAGGGGCAGGAACAAAGACCACAGCATTTGCCCAGATCCGACAGATTTTTTTCTGCTTCTTTCATGTCCTTATTGATCTGATCCATTCCCTCTTCAATCCTCTCCAATTGCTCTGAATGAGGAAGATAGTTAGTTTCCACAGACAATGACAACATACAAGCAAGGGGTTGCTGGAGCCCCAGACTGATTGGGATTGAACAGGCTCTCGCAACGTGGCTACAGGTATTCAACAAAGGAAGCTTTAAGCTAGCTGTATACCAATTGAATGCCGGTATCCTTCAGAGCAGGGGTTCCCAACTCCTTTCATGCCATGGACCTCTACCATTAACTGAGGGGTCTGTGGACCCTGGGTTAGGAACCACTGCTTTGGAAACACCACAATCAGTATGGGACTCTCTCACCCCTCTGAAGAAACAGGCTTGAGTGAAGGAAAAGAAAAGAGACAGACAAAAAAAAAACAAGCAGGACATAGACACAAGATAATTTCAACTTAACAGACCCTAAATAGGCCTCAGAAGTCCCTTTAGGATCCAGTGGTCGAGGGATAAACAGTAAACTGCTAACACTGTGCTGGATGTCTGGGCTCATCAGAGATGTTAGCTCTAGATCAGGGGTTCCCAACCTTCTTTATGCCATGAAGCCCAACCACTAACTGAGGGGGGTGTGAAACCCAGGTTGGAACCCCTGTCCTACTGGTTTCAGTATAAACCAAAGTCAGTTTCAGAGAACAAATTCTTTATTTGGACCCATGAACATGCTTTAACTCTAAGTTTAGTTTTAAAAAAAAACGATGTTCAAGTACTTAATTCCATGGTCAAACTAGCCCACAGTGAGGTGATGAGTTTTATAAATTTGATGCGACTCGGCTAACCTGAATTCATACCTGCTGGGAGACTCGCTTGCTAGTCTGAGTCGGACTAAAGGCCTTTCAGTAAAACATTAAGCCCCTCATTTTCACCCGACAAGTAACTCAGGTGTGTCCCTGCCCCACCCACATTAACAAGCAGATACAGTTCATTCCTAACAGGGGATTTTCAATTCCATCTTAACAATGCATATCTCAAATTGGTTTCTGTCTGTGGAGAACTAAAACCACCAGAAAGAAAAGCAATAGAGAACTTGGGAAAAACCTGAAGTGGCTGGAATGTATGTTTTGGTCCAACAGAGATGTTGACGTAAATGGCATGGAGGCTTTTAAGAGGAAGCTGGGAAAACATAGGGCAAAGGAATAGCAAGAAGGTTAGATGAAAAGGTTTGGAAGGGGGAGCATAACACTAATGGCAGGGTCTAACTGACCATAACACTGACGCCATGGCCTATCTCACCATAACACTGATGGTATGGTCTAACTGACCATAACACTAACAATGCGGTCTAACTGACCTTAACACTAATGACATGGTCAAACTGCCATTAACATTAATCATATGCTCTAATTGACCATAACAATAATGGAATGGTGTAACTTACGATAACACGAACGGCATGGTCCAACTGACCACAACACTGACAGCACCGTCCAACTGACCACAACACTGACAGTACGGTCCAACTGACCACAACACTGACAGTACGGTCCAACTGAACATAATGCTGATAGTACGATCCAACTGACCATAATACTGACGGCATGGTCCGACTGACCACAACGCTGACGGAACGGTCCAACTGACCATAACACTGACAACAGGGTTTAACAAACTGAAACATTAATGACACGGTCTAACTGATAATAACACTAACTAAACGGTCTAACTGATAGTAACACTATGACACGGTCTAACTGACCGTAACACTAATGAAACATTCTAACTGACGATAAAACTATGACAGGATCTAACTGACCGTAACACAAACAATGCAAGGATGATTCCAGGAATGAAAGGGTTATCATACGAGGAACGTTTGATGGCTCTGGGTCTGTACTCACTGGAATTCAGAAGGATGAGAGCGGATCTCATTGAAACCTTTTGAATGTTGAAAGGCCTAGACAGGGTAGATGTGGAAAGGATGTTTCCCATGGTGGGAGAGTCTAGGACAAGAGGGCACAGCCTCAGGATAGAGGGGCGCCCTTTCAAAACAGAGATGCGGAGAAATTTCTTTAGCCAAAGGGTGGTGAATTTGTGGAATTTGTTGCCACAGGCAGCTGTGGAGGGCAGGTCATTGGGTGTATTTAAGGCAGAAATTGATAGGTTCTTGATTGGGCATGGCATCAAAGGTTACGGGGAGAAGGCCGGGAACTGGGGTTGAGGAGGAGATTTTAAAAAAAGGATCAGTCATGATTGAATAGGGGAGCAGACTTGATGGGCCAAAAGGCCTAATTCTGCTCCTGTGTCTTACGGTCTCATAGACACGGTCTAACTGACCATAAGACTAGCAGCACGGTCTAACTGATTGTAACACCAGCAGCATGGTCTAACTGATTGTAACAGAAGTGTCATGGTCTAACTGAACATAGCACTAAGGACACAGTCTAAATGACCCCAGCACAAACAACACAATGGCATGGTCTAGGTGACCATAACACATAAGACACGGTCTAACTGTCCATAACGCCAATGACGTGGTCAAACTGACCATAACACCAATGACACAGTCTAACTGACCATAACACTAACAACATGGTCTAGCAGAGCCAAGTGGGCGGTTTAGAGTACTTTTCAGTATAGCACAGATTGATTCCTGGGAGCGAGAGCAAAATCCGAACCGATATTTGGCCAACTTAAGTGCTGAGCCGGGTTGAAAAGAACAATGCTTTAGTGCTGAGGGCGAAGGTGAACTGATGTTCAGCTCACTACTTCCGGAGGTTTCGTCACCTCAACGCTGAACTGACTCTGGAGCTGTGGCCGGCAACCATCAGCACCATTCTCAACCCTGAACTACTCTGTGGCTGTGGTCTGTAGCCATCGGGCTCCCTCACCGGCTTCACTCTCCTCAGCACTGAACTGCTGTGTGGCTGTGGTCTGTAGCCATTGGGCTCCCTCACCGGCTTCACTCTCCTCAGCACTGAACTACTCTGTGGCTGTGGTCTGTAGCCATCGGGCTCCCTCACCGGCTTCACTCTCCTCAGCACTGAACTACTCTGTGGCTGTGGTCTGTAGCCATCGGGCTCCCTCACCGGCTTCACTCTCCTCAGCACTGAACTGCTGTGTGGCTGTGGTCTGTAGCCATCGGGCTCCCTCACAGGCTTCACTCTCCTCAGCACTGAACTACTCTGTGGCTGTGGTCTGTAGCCATCGGGCTCCCTCACCGGCTTCACTCTCCTCAGCACTGAACTGCTGTGTGGCTGTGGTCTGTAGCCATCGGGCTCCCTCACCGGCTTCACTCTCCTCAGCACTGAACTGCTGTGTGGCTGTGGTCTGTAGCCATCGGGCTCCCTCACCGGCTTCACTCTCCTCAGCACTGAACTGCTGTGTGGCTGTGGTCTGTAGCCATCGGGCTCCCTCACTGGCTTCACTCTCCTCAGCACTGAACTGCTGTGTGGCTGTGGTCTGTAGCCATCGGGCTCCCTCACCGGCTTCACTCTCCTCAGCACTGAACTGCTGTGTGGCTGTGGTCTGTAGCCATCGGGCTCCCTCACCGGCTTCACTCTCCTCAGCACTGAACTGCTGTGTGGCTGTGGTCTGTAGCCATCGGGCTCCCTCACCGGCTTCACTCTCCTCAGCACTGAACTACTCTGTGGCTGTGGTCTGTAGCCATCGGGCTCCCTCACCGGCTTCACTCTCCTCAGCACTGAACTGCTGTGTGGCTGTGGTCTGTAGCCATCGGGCTCCCTCACCGGCTTCACTCTCCTCAGCACTGAACTACTCTGTGGCTGTGGTCTGTAGCCATCGGGCTCCCTCACCGGCTTCACTCTCCTCAGCACTGAACTGCTGTGTGGCTGTGGTCTGTAGCCATCGGGCTCCCTCACCGGCTTCACTCTCCTCAGCACTGAACTGCTGTCTGGCTGTGGTCTGTAGCCATCGGGCTCCCTCACCGGCTTCACTCCTCAGCACTGAACTGCTGTGTGGCTGTGGTCTGTAGCCATCGGGCTCCCTCACCGGCTTCACTCTCCTCAGCACTGAACTGCTGTGTGGCTGTGGTCTGTAGCCATCGGGCTCCCTCACCGGCTTCACTCTCCTCAGCACTGAACTACTCTGTGGCTGTGGTCTGTAGCCATCGGGCTCCCTCACCGGCTTCACTCTCCTCAGCACTGAAGTACTCTGTGGCTGTGGTCTGTAGCCATCGGGCTCCCTCACCGGCTTCACTCTCCTCAGCACTGAACTGCTGTGTGGCTGTGGTCTGTAGCCATCGGGCTCCCTCACCGGCTTCACTCTCCTCAGCACTGAACTACTCTGTGGCTGTGGTCTGTAGCCATCGGGCTCCCTCACCGGCTTCACTCTCCTCAGCACTGAACTGCTGTGTGGCTGTGGTCTGTAGCCATCGGGCTCCCTCACCGGCTTCACTCTCCTCAGCACTGAACTGCTGTGTGGCTGTGGTCTGTAGCCATCGGGCTCCCTCACCGGCTTCACTCTCCTCAGCACTGAACTACTCTGTGGCTGTGGACTGTAGCCATCGGGCTCCCTCACCGGCTTCACTCTCCTCAGCACTGAACTACTCGGTGGCTGTGGTCTGTAGCCATCGGGCTCCCTCACCGGCTTCACTCTCCTCAGCACTGAACTGCTGTCTGGCTGTGGTCTGTAGCCATCGGGCTCCCTCACCGGCTTCACTCTCCTCAGCACTGAACTGCTGTCTGGCTGTGGTCTGTAGCCATCGGGCTCCCTCACCGGCTTCACTCTCCTCAGCACTGAACTGCTGTCTGGCTGTGGTCTGTAGCCATCGGGCTCCCTCACCGGCTTCACTCTCCTCAGCACTGAACTGCTGTCTGGCTGTGGTCTGTAGCCATCGGGCTCCCTCACCGGCTTCACTCTCCTCAGCACTGAACTGCTGTCTGGCTGTGGACTGTAGCCATCGGGCTCCCTCACCGGCTTCACTCTCCTCAGCACTGAACTGCTGTGTGGCTGTGGTCTGTAGCCATCGGGCTCCCTCACCGGCTTCACTCTCCTCAGCACTGAACTGCTGTGTGGCTGTGGTCTGTAGCCATCGGGCTCCCTCACCGGCTTCACTCTCCTCAGCACTGAACTGCTGTCTGGCTGTGGTCTGTAGCCATCGGGCTCCCTCACCGGCTTCACTCTCCTCAGCACTGAACTGCTGTGTGGCTGTGGTCTGTAGCCATCGGGCTCCCTCACCGGCTTCACTCTCCTCAGCACTGAACTGCTGTCTGGCTGTGGTCTGTAGCCATCGGGCTCCCTCACCGGCTTCACTCTCCTCAGCACTGAACTGCTGTCTGGCTGTGGTCTGTAGCCATCGGGCTCCCTCACCGGCTTCACTCTCCTCAGCACTGAACTGCTGTCTGGCTGTGGTCTGTAGCCATCGGGCTCCCTCACCGGCTTCACTCTCCTCAGCACTGAACTGCTGTGTGGCTGTGGTCTGTAGCCATCGGGCTCCCTCACCGGCTTCACTCCTCAGCACTGAACTGCTGTGTGGCTGTGGTCTGTAGCCATCGGGCTCCCTCACCGGCTTCACTCTCCTCAGCACTGAACTGCTGTGTGGCTGTGGTCTGTAGCCATCGGGCTCCCTCACCGGCTTCACTCTCCTCAGCACTGAACTACTCTGTGGCTGTGGTCTGTAGCCATCGGGCTCCCTCACCGGCTTCACTCTCCTCAGCACTGAACTGCTTGTGGCTGTGGTCTGTAGCCATCGGGCTCCCTCACCGGCTTCACTCTCCTCAGCACTGAACTGCTGTGTGGCTGTGGTCTGTAGCCATCGGGCTCCCTCACCGGCTTCACTCTCCTCAGCACTGAACTGCTGTGTGGCTGTGGTCTGTAGCCATCGGGCTCCCTCACCGGCTTCACTCTCCTCAGCACTGAACTGCTGTGTGGCTGTGGTCTGTAGCCATCGGGCTCCCTCACCGGCTTCACTCTCCTCAGCACTGAACTGCTCTGTGGCTGTGGTCTGTAGCCATCGGGCTCCCTCACCGGCTTCACTCTCCTCAGCACTGAACTGCTGTGTGGCTGTGGTCTGTAGCCATCGGGCTCCCTCACCGGCTTCACTCTCCTCAGCACTGAACTGCTGTGTGGCTGTGGTCTGTAGCCATCGGGCTCCCTCACCGGCTTCACTCTCCTCAGCACTGAACTGCTGTCTGGCTGTGGTCTGTAGCCATCGGGCTCCCTCACCGGCTTCACTCTCCTCAGCACTGAACTGCTGTGTGGCTGTGGTCTGTAGCCATCGGGCTCCCTCACCGGCTTCACTCTCCTCAGCACTGAACTGCTGTGTGGCTGTGGTCTGTAGCCATCGGGCTCCCTCACCGGCTTCACTCTCCTCAGCACTGAACTGCTGTGTGGCTGTGGTCTGTAGCCATCGGGCTCCCTCACCGGCTTCACTCTCCTCAGCACTGAACTGCTGTGTGGCTGTGGTCTGTAGCCATCGGGCTCCCTCACCGGCTTCACTCTCCTCAGCACTGAACTGCTGTGTGGCTGTGGTCTGTAGCCATCGGGCTCCCTCACCGGCTTCACTCTCCTCAGCACTGAACTACTCTGTGGCTGTGGTCTGTAGCCATCGGGCTCCCTCACCGGCTTCACTCTCCTCAGCACTGAACTACTCTGTGGCTGTGGTCTGTAGCCATCGGGCTCCCTCACCGGCTTCACTCTCCTCAGCACTGAACTGCTGTGTGGCTGTGGTCTGTAGCCATCGGGCTCCCTCACCGGCTTCACTCTCCTCAGCACTGAACTGCTGTCTGGCTGTGGTCTGTAGCCATCGGGCTCCCTCACCGGCTTCACTCTCCTCAGCACTGAACTGCTGTGTGGCTGTGGTCTGTAGCCATCGGGCTCCCTCACCGGCTTCACTCTCCTCAGCACTGAACTGCTGTCTGGCTGTGGTCTGTAGCCATCGGGCTCCCTCACCGGCTTCACTCTCCTCAGCACTGAACTGCTGTGTGGCTGTGGTCTGTAGCCTCGGGCTCCCTCACCGGCTTCACTCTCCTCAGCACTGAACTGCTGTTGGCTGTGGTCTGTAGCCATCGGGCTCCCTCACCGGCTTCACTCTCCTCAGCACTGAACTGCTGTGTGGCTGTGGTCTGTAGCCATCGGGCTCCCTCACCGGCTTCACTCTCCTCAGCACTGAACTGCTGTGTGGCTGTGGTCTGTAGCCATCGGGCTCCCTCACCGGCTTCACTCTCCTCAGCACTGAACTGCTGTGTGGCTGTGGTCTGTAGCCATCGGGCTCCCTCACCGGCTTCACTCTCCTCAGCACTGAACTGCTGTGTGGCTGTGGTCTGTAGCCATCGGGCTCCCTCACCGGCTTCACTCTCCTCAGCACTGAACTGCTGTGTGGCTGTGGTCTGTAGCCATCGGGCTCCCTCACCGGCTTCACTCTCCTCAGCACTGAACTGCTGTGTGGCTGTGGTCTGTAGCCATCGGGCTCCCTCACCGGCTTCACTCTCCTCAGCACTGAACTGCTGTCTGGCTGTGGTCTGTAGCCATCGGGCTCCCTCACCGGCTTCACTCTCCTCAGCACTGAACTGCTGTCTGGCTGTGGTCTGTAGCCATCGGGCTCCCTCACCGGCTTCACTCTCCTCAGCACTGAACTGCTGTCTGGCTGTGGTCTGTAGCCATCGGGCTCCCTCACCGGCTTCACTCTCCTCAGCACTGAACTGCTGTCTGGCTGTGGTCTGTAGCCATCGGGCTCCCTCACCGGCTTCACTCTCCTCAGCACTGAACTGCTGTCTGGCTGTGGACTGTAGCCATCGGGCTCCCTCACCGGCTTCACTCTCCTCAGCACTGAACTGCTGTGTGGCTGTGGTCTGTAGCCATCGGGCTCCCTCACCGGCTTCACTCTCCTCAGCACTGAACTGCTGTGTGGCTGTGGTCTGTAGCCATCGGGCTCCCTCACCGGCTTCACTCTCCTCAGCACTGAACTGCTGTCTGGCTGTGGTCTGTAGCCTCGGGCTCCCTCACCGGCTTCACTCTCCTCAGCACTGAACTGCTGTGTGGCTGTGGTCTGTAGCCATCGGGCTCCCTCACCGGCTTCACTCTCCTCAGCACTGAACTGCTGTCTGGCTGTGGTCTGTAGCCATCGGGCTCCCTCACCGGCTTCACTCTCCTCAGCACTGAACTGCTGTCTGGCTGTGGTCTGTAGCCATCGGGCTCCCTCACCGGCTTCACTCTCCTCAGCACTGAACTGCTGTCTGGCTGTGGTCTGTAGCCATCGGGCTCCCTCACCGGCTTCACTCTCCTCAGCACTGAACTGCTGTGTGGCTGTGGTCTGTAGCCATCGGGCTCCCTCACCGGCTTCACTCTCCTCAGCACTGAACTGCTGTCTGGCTGTGGTCTGTAGCCATCGGGCTCCCTCACCGGCTTCACTCTCCTCAGCACTGAACTGCTGTGTGGCTGTGGTCTGTAGCCATCGGGCTCCCTCACCGGCTTCACTCTCCTCAGCACTGAACTGCTGTGTGGCTGTGGTCTGTAGCCATCGGGCTCCCTCACCGGCTTCACTCTCCTCAGCACTGAACTGCTGTGTGGCTGTGGTCTGTAGCCATCGGGCTCCCTCACCGGCTTCACTCTCCTCAGCACTGAACTGCTGTGTGGCTGTGGTCTGTAGCCATCGGGCTCCCTCACCGGCTTCACTCTCCTCAGCACTGAACTGCTGTGTGGCTGTGGTCTGTAGCCATCGGGCTCCCTCACCGGCTTCACTCTCCTCAGCACTGAACTGCTGTGTGGCTGTGGTCTGTAGCCATCGGGCTCCCTCACCGGCTTCACTCTCCTCAGCACTGAACTACTCTGTGGCTGTGGTCTGTAGCCATCGGGCTCCCTCACCGGCTTCACTCTCCTCAGCACTGAACTGCTGTCTGGCTGTGGTCTGTAGCCATCGGGCTCCCTCACCGGCTTCACTCTCCTCAGCACTGAACTGCTGTCTGGCTGTGGTCTGTAGCCATCGGGCTCCCTCACCGGCTTCACTCTCCTCAGCACTGAACTGCTGTCTGGCTGTGGTCTGTAGCCATCGGGCTCCCTCACCGGCTTCACTCTCCTCAGCACTGAACTGCTGTCTGGCTGTGGTCTGTAGCCATCGGGCTCCCTCACCGGCTTCACTCTCCTCAGCACTGAACTGCTGTGTGGCTGTGGTCTGTAGCCATCGGGCTCCCTCACCGGCTTCACTCTCCTCAGCACTGAACTGCTGTGTGGCTGTGGTCTGTAGCCATCGGGCTCCCTCACCGGCTTCACTCTCCTCAGCACTGAACTGCTGTGTGGCTGTGGTCTGTAGCCATCGGGCTCCCTCACCGGCTTCACTCTCCTCAGCACTGAACTGCTGTGTGGCTGTGGTCTGTAGCCATCGGGCTCCCTCACCGGCTTCACTCTCCTCAGCACTGAACTGCTGTGTGGCTGTGGTCTGTAGCCATCGGGCTCCCTCACCGGCTTCACTCTCCTCAGCACTGAACTGCTGTGTGGCTGTGGTCTGTAGCCATCGGGCTCCCTCACCGGCTTCACTCTCCTCAGCACTGAACTGCTGTGTGGCTGTGGTCTGTAGCCATCGGGCTCCCTCACCGGCTTCACTCTCCTCAGCACTGAACTGCTGTCTGGCTGTGGTCTGTAGCCATCGGGCTCCCTCACCGGCTTCACTCTCCTCAGCACTGAACTGCTGTGTGGCTGTGGTCTGTAGCCATCGGGCTCCCTCACCGGCTTCACTCTCCTCAGCACTGAACTGCTGTCTGGCTGTGGTCTGTAGCCATCGGGCTCCCTCACCGGCTTCACTCTCCTCAGCACTGAACTGCTGTCTGGCTGTGGTCTGTAGCCATCGGGCTCCCTCACCGGCTTCACTCTCCTCAGCACTGAACTGCTGTCTGGCTGTGGACTGTAGCCATCGGGCTCCCTCACCGGCTTCACTCTCCTCAGCACTGAACTGCTGTGTGGCTGTGGTCTGTAGCCATCGGGCTCCCTCACCGGCTTCACTCTCCTCAGCACTGAACTGCTGTGTGGCTGTGGTCTGTAGCCATCGGGCTCCCTCACCGGCTTCACTCTCCTCAGCACTGAACTGCTGTCTGGCTGTGGTCTGTAGCCATCGGGCTCCCTCACCGGCTTCACTCTCCTCAGCACTGAACTGCTGTGTGGCTGTGGTCTGTAGCCATCGGGCTCCCTCACCGGCTTCACTCTCCTCAGCACTGAACTGCTGTCTGGCTGTGGTCTGTAGCCATCGGGCTCCCTCACCGGCTTCACTCTCCTCAGCACTGAACTGCTGTGTGGCTGTGGTCTGTAGCCATCGGGCTCCCTCACCGGCTTCACTCTCCTCAGCACTGAACTGCTGTCTGGCTGTGGTCTGTAGCCATCGGGCTCCCTCACCGGCTTCACTCTCCTCAGCACTGAACTGCTGTGTGGCTGTGGTCTGTAGCCATCGGGCTCCCTCACCGGCTTCACTCTCCTCAGCACTGAACTGCTGTCTGGCTGTGGTCTGTAGCCATCGGGCTCCCTCACCGGCTTCACTCTCCTCAGCACTGAACTGCTGTCTGGCTGTGGTCTGTAGCCATCGGGCTCCCTCACCGGCTTCACTCTCCTCAGCACTGAACTGCTGTCTGGCTGTGGACTGTAGCCATCGGGCTCCCTCACCGGCTTCACTCTCCTCAGCACTGAACTGCTGTGTGGCTGTGGTCTGTAGCCATCGGGCTCCCTCACCGGCTTCACTCTCCTCAGCACTGAACTGCTGTGTGGCTGTGGTCTGTAGCCATCGGGCTCCCTCACCGGCTTCACTCTCCTCAGCACTGAACTGCTGTGTGGCTGTGGTCTGTAGCCATCGGGCTCCCTCACCGGCTTCACTCTCCTCAGCACTGAACTGCTGTGTGGCTGTGGTCTGTAGCCATCGGGCTCCCTCACCGGCTTCACTCTCCTCAGCACTGAACTGCTGTCTGGCTGTGGTCTGTAGCCATCGGGCTCCCTCACCGGCTTCACTCTCCTCAGCACTGAACTGCTGTGTGGCTGTGGTCTGTAGCCATCGGGCTCCCTCACCGGCTTCACTCTCCTCAGCACTGAACTGCTGTCTGGCTGTGGTCTGTAGCCATCGGGCTCCCTCACCGGCTTCACTCTCCTCAGCACTGAACTGCTGTGTGGCTGTGGTCTGTAGCCATCGGGCTCCCTCACCGGCTTCACTCTCCTCAGCACTGAACTGCTGTCTGGCTGTGGTCTGTAGCCATCGGGCTCCCTCACCGGCTTCACTCTCCTCAGCACTGAACTGCTGTGTGGCTGTGGTCTGTAGCCATCGGGCTCCCTCACCGGCTTCACTCTCCTCAGCACTGAACTGCTGTGTGGCTGTGGTCTGTAGCCATCGGGCTCCCTCACCGGCTTCACTCTCCTCAGCACTGAACTGCTGTGTGGCTGTGGTCTGTAGCCATCGGGCTCCCTCACCGGCTTCACTCTCCTCAGCACTGAACTGCTGTGTGGCTGTGGTCTGTAGCCATCGGGCTCCCTCACCGGCTTCACTCTCCTCAGCACTGAACTGCTGTGTGGCTGTGGTCTGTAGCCATCGGGCTCCCTCACCGGCTTCACTCTCCTCAGCACTGAACTGCTGTGTGGCTGTGGTCTGTAGCCATCTCGGGCTCCCTCACCGGCTTCACTCTCCTCAGCACTGAACTGCTGTCTGGCTGTGGTCTGTAGCCATCGGGCTCCCTCACCGGCTTCACTCTCCTCAGCACTGAACTGCTGTCTGGCTGTGGTCTGTAGCCATCGGGCTCCCTCACCGGCTTCACTCTCCTCAGCACTGAACTGCTGTCTGGCTGTGGTCTGTAGCCATCGGGCTCCCTCACCGGCTTCACTCTCCTCAGCACTGAACTGCTGTCTGGCTGTGGTCTGTAGCCATCGGGCTCCCTCACCGGCTTCACTCTCCTCAGCACTGAACTGCTGTGTGGCTGTGGTCTGTAGCCATCGGGCTCCCTCACCGGCTTCACTCTCCTCAGCACTGAACTGCTGTGTGGCTGTGGTCTGTAGCCATCGGGCTCCCTCACCGGCTTCACTCCTCAGCACTGAACTGCTGTGTGGCTGTGGTCTGTAGCCATCGGGCTCCCTCACCGGCTTCACTCTCCTCAGCACTGAACTGCTGTGTGGCTGTGGTCTGTAGCCATCGGGCTCCCTCACCGGCTTCACTCTCCTCAGCACTGAACTGCTGTGTGGCTGTGGTCTGTAGCCATCGGGCTCCCTCACCGGCTTCACTCTCCTCAGCACTGAACTGCTGTCTGGCTGTGGTCTGTAGCCATCGGGCTCCCTCACCGGCTTCACTCTCCTCAGCACTGAACTACTCTGTGGCTGTGGTCTGTAGCCATCGGGCTCCCTCACCGGCTTCACTCTCCTCAGCACTGAAGTACTCTGTGGCTGTGGTCTGTAGCCATCGGGCTCCCTCACCGGCTTCACTCTCCTCAGCACTGAACTGCTGTGTGGCTGTGGTCTGTAGCCATCGGGCTCCCTCACCGGCTTCACTCTCCTCAGCACTGAACTACTCTGTGGCTGTGGTCTGTAGCCATCGGGCTCCCTCACCGGCTTCACTCTCCTCAGCACTGAACTGCTGTGTGGCTGTGGTCTGTAGCCATCGGGCTCCCTCACCGGCTTCACTCTCCTCAGCACTGAACTGCTGTCTGGCTGTGGTCTGTAGCCATCGGGCTCCCTCACCGGCTTCACTCTCCTCAGCACTGAACTGCTGTGTGGCTGTGGTCTGTAGCCATCGGGCTCCCTCACCGGCTTCACTCTCCTCAGCACTGAACTGCTGTGTGGCTGTGGTCTGTAGCCATCGGGCTCCCTCACCGGCTTCACTCTCCTCAGCACTGAACTGCTGTCTGGCTGTGGTCTGTAGCCATCGGGCTCCCTCACCGGCTTCACTCTCCTCAGCACTGAACTGCTGTCTGGCTGTGGTCTGTAGCCATCGGGCTCCCTCACCGGCTTCACTCTCCTCAGCACTGAACTGCTGTCTGGCTGTGGTCTGTAGCCATCGGGCTCCCTCACCGGCTTCACTCTCCTCAGCACTGAACTGCTGTCTGGCTGTGGTCTGTAGCCATCGGGCTCCCTCACCGGCTTCACTCTCCTCAGCACTGAACTGCTGTCTGGCTGTGGTCTGTAGCCATCGGGCTCCCTCACCGGCTTCACTCTCCTCAGCACTGAACTGCTGTCTGGCTGTGGTCTGTAGCCATCGGGCTCCCTCACCGGCTTCACTCTCCTCAGCACTGAACTGCTGTCTGGCTGTGGTCTGTAGCCATCGGGCTCCCTCACCGGCTTCACTCTCCTCAGCACTGAACTGCTGTCTGGCTGTGGTCTGTAGCCATCGGGCTCCCTCACCGGCTTCACTCTCCTCAGCACTGAACTGCTGTGTGGCTGTGGACTGTAGCCATCGGGCTCCCTCACCGGCTTCACTCTCCTCAGCACTGAACTGCTGTGTGGCTGTGGTCTGTAGCCATCGGGCTCCCTCACCGGCTTCACTCTCCTCAGCACTGAACTGCTGTCTGGCTGTGGTCTGTAGCCATCGGGCTCCCTCACCGGCTTCACTCTCCTCAGCACTGAACTGCTGTGTGGCTGTGGTCTGTAGCCATCGGGCTCCCTCACCGGCTTCACTCTCCTCAGCACTGAACTGCTGTGTGGCTGTGGTCTGTAGCCATCGGGCTCCCTCACCGGCTTCACTCTCCTCAGCACTGAACTGCTGTCTGGCTGTGGTCTGTAGCCATCGGGCTCCCTCACCGGCTTCACTCTCCTCAGCACTGAACTACTCTGTGGCTGTGGTCTGTAGCCATCGGGCTCCCTCACCGGCTTCACTCTCCTCAGCACTGAACTGCTGTGTGGCTGTGGTCTGTAGCCATCGGGCTCCCTCACCGGCTTCACTCTCCTCAGCACTGAACTGCTGTCTGGCTGTGGTCTGTTTTGGGGACTCTGCCATTATCGTTCTGTGTGTAATTTGTTGATTTTTTGTTTGCACAATTTGTTCTTTTCTTTGCACATCTGATGTTCGTCCATTGTTGTTTGTGTGGGATTTTTAATGTATTCTGTTGTGTTTGTTTTGTACCTACGAGAAGTCGAATCTCAGGGGTGAATACAGTATTGATTTTGGAAGTAAATGTACTTTGAACTTTGAACTGTTTGAAAAGAGCCACTGGCTGGTGGTTGAATTAGCGATCACTGCTCAGTGGGTTTTGACGGGTCAAAGAGGAAGACGTTTCAAACTGATAATCAGCTTCTGCAACTTTACATTAAAGCTGTAATGGAGGATTATTCATTTAATAAATGCCCTGCAGAACTGTAGTGACATTTATGTATACCTGATAGATCCATGCTGTATGAAGTAAACTCTTCTCTCCACTGTGTTTATCTTATTACGATGAACATTCATTTACGCGGGCTGGCTGAACATGTCACTATCAAATCTTACACGAGATGAGTGTGGGCAAAATGGCTGATATTTAAGGTGACCTGTGTGTACTGAGTTCATTTCAATATCAATGGGATGCCAATCAGTACATTTCAACGATGCTTATATCCGGTAGTGGGTGGGCTAAGGTAAATCAGGGCCTATTTCACCCAGGAGTTGTCTGTGGGATGCTTGGTTCTGGACTGTGCTTTTCAGGAGAGTTCCTCCTGGTGGTCTGCCCCGTAAAAGCATTGAGCCAACCGGCCTATGTTATTCTACAGTACTGACAGTGTGTGGGCCTCATCACTCAACTGTTCCCATAACCTATGGAATCACTTGTAATGACTCTTCATCACCCAGGACCTCTTCTCTTTGCTACCATCAAGGAGGAGGTACAGGAGCCTGAAGACACACACTCAATGTTTCAGGAACAGCTCCTTCCCCTCTGTCATCAGATTTCTGAATGGACACTGAACCCATCAACACTACCTAGAAACCATAGAAAAACTACAGCACAGAAACAGGCCCTTTGGCCCTTCTTGGCTGTGCAGAACCATTTTCTGCCTAGTCCCACTGACCTGCACATGGACCATATCCCTCCATACACCTCCCATCCATGTATCTGTCCAATTTACTCTTAAATGTTAAAAAAGAACCCGCATTTACCACCTCATCTGGCAGCTCATTCCATACTCCCACCACTCTCTGTGTGAAGAAGCCCCCCCCCAATGTTCTCTTTAAACTTTTCCCCCCTCACCCTTAACCCATGTCCTCTGGTTTTTTTCTCCCCTTGCCTCAGTGGAAAAAGCCTGCTTGCATTCACTCTATCTATACCCATCATAATTTTATATACCTCTATCAAATCTCCCCTCATTCTTCTACGCTCCAGGGAATAAAGTCCTAACCTATTCAACCTTTCTCTGTAACTGAGTTTCTCAAGTCCCGGCAACATCCTTGTAAACCTTCTCTGCCTCTACCTCAATAATCTTTTTTTCTTTTTGCACTATTTATTTCATTTAACTATTTTATATATACTTACAAAGACATCAAATCACGACATATGCTGGTGATATTAAACCTGATTCTGTTCCATGTTCTTGATATTTATTGCTTACTTATTTATTACTCTCCTTATTTCCTTTTTATTCCGTTTGCACAGCTGGTTGCCTTTTGCACGTTCGTTGTCTGTCTGTGCTGTTGGGCGCGGTCTTTCATTGGTTCTAATCGCTTCTTGTATTTACTGTGAACGCCCGCAAGAAAATGAATCTTTAGATCAAACTATTCAACCTTTATATCACCAGAGTGGTGAATCTGTGGAATTCATTGTCACAGATGGCTGTGGAGGCCAGGTCATTAGGTATATTGAAGTTGGAGGTTGATAGGTTTCTGATTAGACAGGGTGTCAAAGGCTCTGAGGAGAATGAGGTTGCAAGATATAATAAATCGGCCAAGATCGAATGATGGAGAAGACTAGATGGGCTGAATAGCCTAATTCGCTTCAAAGTTGTTTAGTTCTACAGTCATTCTCCCTTCTAATCCAATTTGCCAATTTCTCATAAAACTCCTTCCATTCCCAATCACAGCCTCTTAGATCCAAGCTCCGGCAGCAGTTATAAGAACAAAATATATAATATATTTTTAAAAATCATGTATTTCATGCTTCCCTCTTGCTTCTTTAAGTCCCCGTGATATTTGCAATATCTCTCTTGTTCCGGGCACTCGCATATTTCTTTGCTCCCAGAAGAAATTGATTCTTCTGACCCAATTCTTTGAATCTTCCTGTGTGCCCTCATCATTAATATCTACCTCTGTCACTGCCTGATTTACTGAGGCCCACGTTAAAGTGAAACTTCCCTGCTTAGCCCAGTGAATTGAAAGCTTTCCCACCCATAGCACTCATTTTTACCCTTAATGCTAATTTATGCTTTGTAACAATTCAGGTACTGCTACGAGTGGTTCTACACTTTCACAAACACTTTAAGGTTCTTGGAAGCATCCACTCCTGATTATAGCTACAACAATGCTTCTGCTCTGTGGGCAACAACACATAGGGTGCCCTCCCCACGGTAGCATAGTGGTTAGTGAGGCACTTACAGCTCTGGGCGGCTGGAGTTCGGAATTCGATTCCACCGCCATCTGTAAGGATTTTGTATATCCTCCCTGTGAACCACGTGGGTTTCCTCCGGGTGCTCCAGGTTCCTCCCACATACCAGTTGGTAGGTTAATTGCAAATTGTCCCGTGATTAGGCTGGAATTAAATTGGGATTGCTAGCCCATGCGGCTTGTTGGGATGGCGGGGCCTATTCCGCTCCACATCTCTAAACGAAATAAATGGTCTAAATCATGGCACTGCCACCTCTGGATAGTTGTAGATATGGAGCCCAGCACCTGTTCCTCGGGTTATATTCATCTTAACTAGTTTTCCTTCTGCTCCTCTCCCCCAGATTAAAGAGTAAAGATGAGCTTTATTTGTCACATGTACAACGGAACATCGAAACAGGCCAGGCTGGATCAGAAAGGTCAGGTACAGGTCAGATCGAGGTGGTGGGGTCCTGGCCCCGAGCATGTCAAGGTGACTGAACCCGAAGCTTGGATGATGATTTAGGCGCCGGGCCCGATCGAAAAGGCCAGGGTGCCATGCCCGAGGCGAGAGGCGGGCCAGTTCAGCTTCACTCTGTGCTGAACTAAAGTGTCTGTGGTTGCCAGGGGTGGGTGGGGGGAGAGCCTCTGCAGGAGGGGTCAGGCAGGTACAGGCACGTTCACAGTGCCACTTACCCAAGTTTGCTCAGAGTACTGCTGGGAAGAATGTTGGCAGGTGGCAAAGCAGGGCTGAGATTAACCTCCCCGCACCATGTAAAAAAAAGCCCTCAATTGCTGGTATGACATCTCACACACCCTGAACACCAAGCATTCCAATTACTCCAAACCAGGCCATTGCTCAGCCCCAGGCTTTATGGCCCAGCCTGTTCCTTCCCGGAATCACCAACCCAACTGCATGCTGCGTGAGAGATGTCAAAATTTCCTGACTCATGGTGCTAAGGACAAACTCCCTGGAGGTAATGTGCAATGTGATACCACGTGGTGTGATTTCAATGTATTTAAAGAAAAGCTAGATAAGTATATGAGAAAGGATCTAGCTGTTCTGATTGGGTGAGAAAAGGCCAGGAAGCTGGAGACTTGTGCGGAGCAAAAATCAGAACAAAGCCTGTTTGGGCTAAGGTCTAATGTCCTGTGCTGTTTGGCCCAGTGTCTAGCACAGAAACAGGCTGTTCAGCCCATCCGGGGGCCAGTCTAACCACATTCTGTGCAGCTGGTCCCACAACACCCCCAGTGTGAGATAGCATCCTCTCTTTAACCCTTTGTGTTTGTACCTCGAACACTTCTGGCTGAGGACAATGACCCCGCCCGCCAATCCTATGAAAGAAGGCTCTTGTTTCAGCCTGTTTGTCCACACCCGTTGACGGGCCAGCAAACCATCTCGGTAGCCACTGACAGCCTTTGACTGACCTGTCTCCTCCCTGTCTTCAGGATGTGGGCTCCAATGGCAATGCTGATTCCAGATTGCCACTGAACAAAAGGGCTTGCTGGACCATTTCAGAGAGCAGTTAGAGGTGAAACACACCGCTGAGCCTGGAGTTACGTGTAACCGGACTGTGTAAGAGCGGCAACTACTCACAGTAGTAATGAACTGGGATTTTTTTTAATGACAGTTTGGTTGGTTCACAGACATTGTGATTGATATGCATTATAGACAAATGAGTCTATGAGCCTCGGTGACAAAATTTGATTTTATGTCTTTGCGCCAATAGCCCAGTCCTTTGGAGACTGGTCCCGGCTCTTCTGTAACCCTGAGTTGATGTGTGACTTGTAGCCAAAGAGCATATTGGGACTGGGGCACAGGGAGAGTTGGCACACTAATGCCAACCTTGAGTCTGCATGGAAAGGTGGATTGGCAAGGAGAGGCCAAGCACAAATGTGGAGTGGTGTACAGGGTGCTATTGAGTCCTTAATGCCGTTGTCACTGCTGTGGTCACTGAAAGATTTCTGCTCAGGCTGGCTCCAACCAAAACTGACCAATTTTACAAATGTGAGATGCTGAAAATCCAAAGCAACACACAAAATGCTGGATGAACTTATCAGGTCAGGCAGCATCAATGAAAAAGAGAAAACAGTCGATGTTTCAGGCTGAGAACCTTGTAGATGCTGCAGAGGGATCTTAGGATCCAAGTCCATAGGACACTCAAAGCTGCTACGCAGGTTGACTCTGTGGTTAAGAAGACATACGGTGCATTGGCCTTCATTAACCGTGGGATTGAGTTAAGAGCCGAGAGGTAATGTTGCAGCTATATAGGACCCTGGTCAGACCCCACTTGGAGTACTGTGCTCAGTTCTGGTCGCCTCACTACAGGAAGAACGTGGAAACAATAGAAAGGGTGTAGAGGAGACTTACAAGGATGTTGCCTGGATTGGGGAGCATGCCTTATGAGAATAGGTTGAGTGAACTCGGCCTTTTCTCCTTGGAGCGACGGAGGATGAGAGGTGACCTGATAGAGGTGTATAAGATGATGAGAGGCATTGATCGTGTGGATAGTCAGAGGCTTTTTCCCAGGGCTGAAATGGCTAACACAAGAGGGCACAGTTTTAAGGTGCTTGGAAGTAGGTACAGACGAGATGTCAGAGGTAAGTATTTTTCTTACACAGAGAGTGGTGAGTGCGTGGAATGGGCTGCCGGCGACGGTGGTGGAGGCGGATACGATATGGTCTTTTAAGAGACTCCTGGATAGGTACATGGAGCTTAGAAAAATAGAGGGCTATGGGTAACTCTAGGTAATTTCTAAAGTAAGTACATATTCAGTGCAGCATTGTGGGCCTAAGGGCCTGTATTGTGCTGTAGGTTTTCTATGTTTCTATGATCGTGCTGCATTTGTGGTGGTGGATGGTCGGTGTAGACAGTGGGTTGAAGCGTCTGGTGAAGCGATTTGTAATTCAGGGAGCGGGAAGCACAGAATCAAATATCGCTGTGATGATTGTACGTTCTAGTATCAATTGTTTAGCGACAATAAAGTATAAAGTATGGTGTTACAATGAGGTTTGTCGGCTCAGCTTTAACCTGGTTTATCAGCCTGGTGCTGGCCGGCCTGTCTCCGCGGAATGTCAGAAATAAGGAAACTTCAGGAAACTGAAGGGAGCTGCTTCAGAGAGAAGCTGAGTTCTTCTGGCTGTGTCAAGCTCCCACCTCCCCATCCCGTGTCAGGCCTTGCTTCCTCTTGAAGTTCCGTAATGGAGCCTGCTCTTCCGCCTACCCTGTCATCATCACCAGCCAATTGCAGCCCCCTTCCATGGTGCTCTCCACCTGATTGGATGCAATTCCAGTTGGGGAACCAATCAAAGCCAAACCGCGTACAGCAGAGCCAAAACTCAGCGGCACGTGAGGAATCCCGACAGGAAGTCACTGTGATCAAGCCGCTGATGTAGCCCTACCCTGTCAAACGAGTCTTTGATGCACTCAGCATTTGAGTGTCTTAAACACAATAGGTTTCCCCCCGTTCCAAGCAAACCGAAGTTAATAAACTATCTACATTGTAGAGATGTGATTTAGATTGTGGGACTGCTTCGTCGAGCACTATTGCTCTGTTCACCACAACAGACGGGATTTTCCACTGGCCACCCGTTTTAATTCTTTCCGTTCCCATACTTTTGTTTCAGTCCGTGGCCTCCTCAACTGCCCCATGAGGAGCAATACCTCATATTCCTTCTGGTGACAGCATGAACATTGGTTTCCCGAACTTCTGGTAAACCTCATTCCCCCTGAATTTCTCTCTTTCAATTCCCCATTTGGCTTCCTTCTTACCCAATGCCCTTCTCCTCACCTGTCCATCACCTCACCTCTGGTGCCTCTCTTCCTCCCTTATCTCCCAAGTCTATTATCCTCTCCTGTCAGACTAATCCTTCTTCAGCCCTTTACCTCTTCCACGTATCATCTCCCAGCTTCTCATTTCACCTGCTCTTCCCCCACTCATCCATCTTCCTTCTCACCTGGTTTCACCTATCACCTGTCATCTTGAACTCCTTCCCCTCAACCCATCTTCTTACTCTGTCTTCTTCTCTAGTCCTGGTGAAGGGTCTTGGCCCACAATGTTGACTGTGTTTTCCTCTTCGTGGAAACCCAACCTGGGGTCCATGGACACCTTGCTTAATGGTATTGGTCCTTGGCATAAAGAAGGTTGGGGACCCTATGCCATAGAGGCAGCTTGACCTGCTTGGTTCCTCCAGCATTTTGACCATAAGACCACTAGACATAGGAGCAGAATTAGGCCTTTTGGCCCATCGAGTCTGCTCTACCATTCAATCATAGCTGATCCTTTTTTCCCCTCCTCAGCCCCAAACCCCGGCCTTCTCCCCATAACCTTTGACGGCGTGTCCAATCAAGAACTATCAATCTCTGCCTTAAATATACACAGTGACCTGGCCTCCACAGCTGCCTGTGATAATAAGTTCCACAAATTCACCACCCTCTGGCTAATGAAATTTCTCCACATCTCTGTTTTAAAAGGACACCCCTCTATCCTGGAACTGTGTCCTCTTGTCCTAGACTCTCCCACCTTGGGAAACAGCCTTTCCACATATACTCTGTCTAGGTCTTTCAACATTTGAAAGGTTTCAATGAGATTCCCTCCTCATCCTTCTGGAATCCTGCGAGTACAGACGCAGAACCATCAAACGTTCCTCGTATGATAACCCTTTCATCCCTGGAATCATCCTTATGAACCTCCTCTGAACCCTCTCCAATGCCAGAACATCTTTTCTTAGATGAGAAGCCCAAAACTGTTCACAAAACTCAAGGTGAGGCCTCACCAGTACCTTATAATGCCACAGCATCACATCCCTGCATTTGTATTCTAGATCTCTTGAAATGAATGCTAACATTGCATTTGCTTTCCTCACCACTGACTCAACCTGCAAGTTAACTTTTAGGGCGTTCTGCACAAGGACTCCCAAGTCCCTTTACATCTCAGATTTTTTGGATTTTTCCTCATTTAGGAGATAGTCCGCACACTTATTTCTTTTTCCAAAGTGCATGACCATGCATTTTCCAACATTGTATTTCATTTGCCACTTTCTTGCCCATTCTCCTAATCTGTCTCAGTCCTTCTGCAGTCTACCTGTTTCCTCAACACTACCTGCCCCTCCATCAGTCTTCGTATCACCTGCAAAATAGGCAACAAAGCCACCTATTTCATCATCTAAGTCATTGATATACAGCATAAAAAGAAGCGGTCCTAACACCAACCCCTGCAGAACACCACTAGTCACTGGCAGACAACCAGACAAGGATCCTTTTATTCTTACTCACTGCCTCCTACCAATCAGTCAATGCTCTAACCATACCAGTGACTTTCCTGTAATACCATGGCTCTTAACTGGGTAAGCAGTGTCATGTGTGGCACCTTGTCAAAGACCTTCTGAAAATCCAAATATACAACATCTAATGCTCCCCTTTATCTATCCTACTCGTAATCTCAAAGAATTCCAACAAGTTCATCTGGCAAGATTTTCCCTTAAAGAAACCATGCTGACTTTGTCCTATCTTGTCCTGTGTCAACAAGTACTCCGTAATCTCCTCCTTAGCAATTGACCCCAACATCTTCCCAACCACTGAGGTCAGGCGAACTGGTCTGTAATTTCCTTTCTGCTGCCTCCGTCCTTTCTTAAAGAGTGGAGTGACAATTGCAATTTTCCAGTCCTCTTGAACCATGCCGGAATCAAATGATTTTTGAAACATTATTACTAAATGCTTCCACAATCTCTGCTGCTACCTCTTTCAGACCCCTAAGGTGCAGTTCATCTGGTCCAGGTGATTTATGTACACTTAGGTCTTTCAGCTTTTTGACCAGCTTCTCCCTTGTAATAGTAACTGCACTCACTTCTCTTCCCTCACACCCTTAAACTGCTAGTGTCTTCCATAGTGAAGACTGATGCAAAATACTCATTTAGTTCATCTGCCATCTCCTTGTTCCCTGTTATTTTCTGCCTCACTTTCTAGCGGTCTCATATCCACTCTCAGCTCTCTTTTACTTATATACTTGAAAAAGCTTTTTCTAACCACCTTGATACTGTTTTCTAGCTTGCTTTCATATTTCATCTTTTATCTTTTTCTGCCTAATGATTCTTTTAGTTATTTTCTGTAGGTTTTTAAAAGCTTCCCCATCCTCTATCTTCCCACTAATTTTTGCTTTTGCTTTTACATTAGCTTTGAGTTCTCTTGTCAGCCACGGTTGTATTATTTTGCCATTTGAATATTTCTTTATTTTTGGAATATATCTATCCTGCACCTTCTCATTTTTCCCCAGAAACTCACGCCATTACTGCTCTGCTGTCATCCCTGCCGGCATCTCCTTTCAATTTACTGCCAAATTCCTCTCTCATACCACTGTAATTTCTTTTACTCCACTGAAATACTGCTATGTTAGACTTTACTTTCTCCCTATCAAATTTCAAGTTTAACTCAATCATATTGTGATCACTGTCTCCTAAGGGTTCCCTTACCTTAATCTCCCTAATCACTCCAGTTCATTACATAACAGCCAATCCAGTACAGCTGATCCCCTAGTAGGCTCAACGACAAACTGCTTTAAAAAGCCATCTCCTAGGCATTCAACACATTCACTCTCTTGAGATCCATTACCAACCTAATTTTCCCAATTGATCTGCATGTTAAATTCTCCAATAACATTGCCCTTT
This sequence comes from Mobula hypostoma, assembly GCF_963921235.1. NCBI lineage: Eukaryota > Metazoa > Chordata > Chondrichthyes > Myliobatiformes > Myliobatidae > Mobula > Mobula hypostoma. Next base: position 1,524,216 of record NC_086106.1, read on the forward strand.
TGACACACCTTTCTATTTCCCCTTGTGATCTCTGGTCCATATCCCAGCTGCTGTTGGGAGGCCTGTATATAACTGAGCAGCATTGCACTTTCCACTTGAATGGTCAGTGTCCATCTCATTTACCTTCCGATCTTACAGAACAAGCGACAATAATCATTTTCACTGTCCCAGCAGTGGGATTAAATGCATTGGTGAGAAACCACCACTGAGACCATTGCCCAGGACAATCAGCAGATCTGGTAGAGAATGAGAAGCAATAATTGCCTTTCACTGTCCTAGCTGTAGAATTACATGTATCAGTGGGAAACGTCCACTGAGACCATTGTCCAGGACAATTAGGCAGGGTGGCTGGACAGTATTTATCCCTTTTTATTTAGCTGAAGGTTGCCAAAATCTAGATCTGCTGGCTGAAGAATATTTAAACTTGCAACCTTAAGGGGAAAAGGTTGAAGGCGGGTTTAATTGGGTCCATTATAGGCATAAGGGGCTTGCTCTTACCCTGTACAATCTCTGATTCCAGGATTCTGATATTGATGTGGGACTAGATAGGTGTAGTTAAAGACCCTGACAAGATCAAGCCATGGGCGTAGTGGTAATTTTAAGGGAATAGTGTTGAGATGCTGGTGGGCGTCTAACCTTCAAGTGTCTAACCAAGAGGCAGGAATGAAGAGCGAGCAAAATGCAGTCCTGAATGAACGTGGGTTATGTAACTGGCTACCGGAGCCATACATGGGAGGCTGACGATCAGATGTGGGACCAGCGTGGTAGTATGGCTGGGCAGGGTGGACTGTGAAGGAGGTTGGTGAATAGGATTGGACTGGAAGTCATGGTAAGGTGGGGACTGGAAGTGGAGCAGTGGGTGAGTGAGGGAGTGATTAGACCTGGACCCTTCATCCTTACCTATGTGAGGATCTGGCCTGTGATAGTGCAAATCTTTCCCTCAATTCTAGTTAAGGGTGGCACGATATCAAACGAATTATACCTTCTATAGATGCCCCGTCAGTGGCCAGATTGCTATTTAGAGGGGTAGCAGCCAACGGAGGTAAAGGATTCGGATATTTAACTCCTTGCTCACTCCTGGCATCAGGTGGAAGTTTATACCAAAGCCTACAAATCAGCCACAACAATTAAAAACATCACCTTGATCAACAGAATCAGTATAACGTCCTTCCATTCCACACCAGCACTTTCTGAGTGAAATTGTCGGAAAGAAATGATGCTAGATGAGGGACAGATTGGACTGTGGTGCCAATCTCTTGGTCAGATTGGAGATAGAACCATATAGAAGGGAAAAGGCCCTTTGGTCTACAGCGTTAAGCAAACTGAGGAGTCATTCCAGGTTGATCCCATCTGCCGGCATTTGACCCACATCCCTCTAATCTTTTCTATCCATGTACTTGGCTAAATGTCTTTAATTGTACCCATCTCCACCACTTTCTCTGGCAGAGTGTTCCACGTGCCCACCACGCTCGGCTAATTATTCCTCATCCAGGAACGAGGTGGTGCAGACAGATCCATTTACAATGTTTAAAAGGCATTTGGACAGGTACTTGGCCTGGGGAGATGTGGAGGGATGTAAGTGGAATGCAGGCAAATGTGATGTGTAGAAAGACATCAGGGTTGGCGTGGACAACATGAGTGAATGCTCTAAGATTCTACAAATTATTCAACTCCCTTTGCTCTTCTCACAGCCTCTAGATGCTCACATTTTAAACTTTAGATCCTACATTACCTGTTACAATATCAGGGAATGGCAAGATGTTTGTGCAATATAGAGATTTATATGTATTTCAAATCAAATCACATGAGCAAATCAAATGTGAATCCACTTCTAGTTATCTGACAAACGTGTCATCCTGTCTTGCTCAAAACCCATTTAGTGAGGGATTTAACTTGAACTGTGGGTCTTATTCCACGCAATGCCCATGTTTATAGTCGGGAGATTGGTGATCATATGACTTGAGCAGGTTATCGCATGGTTTAACAACTGGACAATTAGGGAGGAGTCTGTTATAGACTAATCACATGTTGGAGAAACGGGATTTAGCAACACTATGATTGGGAAGAGAAGGAGGCAGCAATCAAATGCTAAGGAATAGGAGACCTTAGGGTTGAGTTTTGATGATCTCACTATTGCTGGATTCTTGGAATTACAGCTACCATCACGGCTGGATGCTTGGTTAAGGCATTAACTGCCTGCAGCTTTTCTCCAAATCTTTAAGCTACCATTTCAAAACATTACTCTCCTCAGAATGGTCTGGATAAATTGCAACATCCTTAATAAATTATTTCTGTATTTTGATGGGACAAAACATTTAAATGATTCTAATCTCACCAGGTCTGTCCCTCAGGTACTGTCTGATCCTAATCCCACTAGATAAGTTTAGCAAGTTGGAATGGCCTCTCAGGTACTTTGGTATATTTTATTTTCAATGCAGCTGAAGCATTTGTGTGGCCTCCACACTCTTCCCCTTGTCTTTGTACCCTGTCCATTCTTCGTGTGTGTGTGTCTGTCTGAGTGCAAGTATATATATATATATATATATATATAGGCGCGTGTTTGTATGTCAGCAGTTGAATATTCAATGTCTAGTAATTGACAGGGGATCTTTGGCTGATTCCTTCTGTGATTCAGGGGCTTGTTTGAGGGGGGAAGGGTTGTGTATTTGCAAAATTTACCCTATCTACACTGAACTACATCAGCAAAGACAGGGACTGGGTCTAAAACCACCCTCTTTTCTACATGGCTTACTAGCATGAGAAAGGTTTATTGAACCTGTGAATGGACAAGACCACTTCTCCACTTCACTTAACTGTTACCACGTGGAATTAATCCCTGTGGACTAATCAATGTTAAAATTGGTGTTTTTTTTATCTTGGTCTCATCATCAGTTTTTTTCCCTCCCAGATATGTAGTGTGTGTCTGAAAGTCACTCACCTCCTTGCTCGTCCAGCATGACCAGGGTCCTGATCCCAGCATCTTTGCTCTGTTTGAGAAGACAAGGAGAAAGAGGGTGAGTGGTGGAACAGGGATCAATTGAATAGAAACCACACCAGTCTATAAATCAATATAAAACCCTCTTGCACAATCCTCTCAGCAAATTTCTCAAAAACAAGTAGCTAACATGTCCTGCAATGTCAGTGTTCAAGTTCAGGTTCATTCAGCCGTACATGAATACCCATGAATATAGCTGAATAAAACAGCGTTACTCCGGGGCCAAGATGCACAATTTAGTACCAACAGTCATTCACAGCACAAAGCATGTGTGGCACTTATAAGGCAGCAGTAAAATACAGTCACACACAAAAAATACATAGTCCAAATCCCTGAATCCATCAATGTTGCAGCAGTCTGCAGTCGAACACAGTACGGCTTGTCTTCTGCTAAGTGAACACTGGAGGGCAGCACTGAGTCCAGCATGTATGCCATGTCACTCACACTAAAGGCTGATTTATACTTACTTGTGCATCAACTCGACGCTGTAACCTACGCAAGTGGCCTACGCACGTTGTGAGCATTTATACTTGTGCGTTGGTGTACCTGCATCGCTCTGCAATTCGGGCACATCGCGCATGCGCACACACCTACCCACGCAAGGCTTCAGGGTCATGGTAGTCTTTCTCGGGGTAAACAAGTTTAAAGAGAGCGCCTTTTTTTCATAAAGGCGAAATGTGTCCTCCATAATTTCGGAGGTCTGTAAAGCTTTATGGAAAGCATTGCAGTCAGAATTCCTTCCCTGCCCTTCAGTCACCCAATGGGAAGCTATTGCAGCGTAGGAGGAAATGTGATGCTACCAAGCAGACCAATCACACTTGTTGCGGTCTGCGTTGCTGCGACACGTAGTTACATTTTGGGAGAGGTGCGCGTCAGGCTACGGCGTAAGGATCCGCGTAGGCATTGCATAGGGTTCGCGGCGACGCCGTACTTACAGCGTCGAGTTGACGCAGAAGTATAAATCAGCCTTAATGCTGGCACTCCAGTGCAATGCACCGACTCCAACACCTCTCTCCTGGGTGGCAATGAACAGGCGACAACATGGTTTGAGGCCTAGGCCTTGCTACAACCAAAACCATCCGCACACCCCCCCCCACTGTTTGCCAATAAACCAATGAATCGGACATGCAGCATTCCACATTAATAATGTCCAACAGGGTTTTGCGACCACAAGAAAAGCGACTAAAATGATCACTCGCTGCTAGCATGCCTCCATTACGCACCCACTCTGACATAGGCCACAGCACGACCCACAGCAAGTCCAGCTCCTTCGGTTTTACCACCAAGGAGTAACTTGGTGAGGGTGTAGACATGCCGTTCTTTAAGTTCTTAATGTCCATCAGGGTCTTGTGATTGTAGAAAATACATTTAAAAAAGCCAATAACCTTTTGGTTGACCCTACAGAAGCCACTGTGATTGAACTTGCTACCATCACAGATCAGCAGACAGAGATGAAACAACTACAGTACTGTGCAAACGTTAGGCACATATATATAGCTAGGGTGCCTAAGAATTTTGCACAGTACTGTATTTGTCTACATGGAGCGGAGAGCGAGTTTGTAAGTCTGGCGGGAGCAAAGGATGTTGGTAATGGCGAGGGTGGAGCACCGCGGGAGGGGTGGGGACAGGTGGCAGAGAAGGAGTGCCAGGGGCAGGGGAGGGGTGGTGCAGGTGCAGACACACCCAGTCCTGAGACACTAGGCAAGGTCATTTGATTCCAAACAATCAGTTTATTGATCATTACAGAATGTCTCTCTGGTGCTTCCCTCTCCCTCCCCTCTCCCTTCCCCTTTTCCCAACCATGATTCCCCTCTCCCTGTCCCCTTCCCACTCTCAGTCCACGATAGAGACCCAGATCAGAATCAGGTTTATCATCACTCACATATAGTCATGAAATTTGTTCTTTTGGAAGCAGCAGTACAGTGCAATACATAAAATTACTGCAGTACTATGCAAAAAATCTTACGTGCCCCAGCTATATATCGGTGCCCAAGAGTTTTGCTCAGTACTGGACATAGATGCATTAGCAGTGGAAGTTTATGTAAATTATTGCTGACAAGCCCTGGACAAATTAGATTCTGGATAGATTACAGCAGTTCAGAACATTAGAATACAGTAAGGTGCTGCTCAATTGTAATGCTTCTTGAAATAGTGTCACAGTTAAACGAATTTTGATCTAATTATACCACACTAGAATGCTCCTCATCCTTGTAACTAGGTGAGGACATAACACTTTATTCAATTTCTGTATTTTAATTTCTAATATTAAAGTGTAGAATTTAAAAGGAGCAGACTCCATATGGAAATGAAGTTCAATAATCTGCTTCGTGTTCCCGTTCAGAGCTTCTGTTAAATGAATTCATTTCAGAGATTTGATTTCACAGCTTCCCTGCAGACTGTATTGGGAGAAACTGCCTTGACCCAATCTACATGTTAGCTTTTGGATCTGTTCTTGTAGACTTACAGAAGAGTGCCATTGTTGGTACTTACATGGTATTACTGGATTAAAATGCCATAATAAAGATGTCCCCTGGCAGAGGAGATGCAGTGTGTAGTACCATGAAGCCAGAAGGGAATGTAGCCCGTAAGTACAAGAGATTCTGCAGATGCCGGAAATCCAGAGCAACACACACAAAAGGCTGGAGGAACTCAAGAGATTCTGCAGATGCTGGGCATCCGGTGTAACACACACACACACACACACACACACACACACACAAAATGCTGGAGGAACACAAGATTCTGCAGACGCTGGGCAGCCGATGAAACACACACGCACACACACAGAAAAAGCTGAAGGAACTCAGCACGTCAGGCAGTATTTATGGAAATGAATAAACCGTTGTTGTTGAAGGTTGAGACCCTTTATCAGGACAGCAGCTGCTGAAATTTAGACCAAAAATAACAAGCTACCGGAGGAGCTCGGAACACCAGGTAGCATTTAAATCCAGGTCTCTATCACCTAGATACATTTCCCCTCCTCCATTGACCTGATGTGCCCAACACCGACCCACAGGGCCCCTGGCATCTGCGTTCCCATCTGCCGACTTTTCCTTCCCTTATTTTGCTGCTCTGTTCACCTGCCTGGTTTAGCAGACTCCATCACAGAGTCAGGAAAACACAGAACAGAACAGGCCCTTTTGCCCATCTAATCCATGCTGAACCATATAAACAGCCTAGTCCCATCGACCTGCACCCAGACCTGTCTAATCCCATCGACCTGCACCCGGACCTGTCTAATCCCATCAACCTGTCTAATCCCATCAACCTGCACCCAGACCTGTCTAATCCCATCGACCTGCACCGGACCTGCCTAATCCCATCGACCTGCACCCGGACCTGTCTAATCCCATCGACCTGCACCCGGACCTGTCTAATCCCATCGACCTGCACCGGACCTGCCTAATCCCATCGACCTGCACCCGGACCTGTCTAATCCCATCGACCTGCACCCGGACCTGCCTAATCCCATCGGCCTGCACCCGGACCTGTCTAATCCCATCGGCCTGCACCCGGACCTGTCTAATCCCATCGACCTGCACCCGGACCTGTCTAATCCCATCGACCTGCACCCGGACCTGTCTAATCCCATCGACCTGCACCCGGACCTGTCTAATCCCATCGACCTGCACCCGGACCTGTCTAATCCCATCGGCCTGCACCCGGACCTGTCTAATCCCATCGGCCTGCACCCAGACCTGTCTAATCCCATCGTCCTGCACCCGGACCTGCCTAATCCCATCGACCTGCACCTGGTGGCGGCTAAGAATTGAAGTGGTGGGGTCTGGGCTGGAGAGTGGTGAATGAGCCAATATTTGGCCATTGCTGGAATGGCCTGGAGGCAACTTGATGCAGCAAAACTGAGGTGAGAGAGCCTTGTGCAGAACCCAGTCCTGACAATGAGGAAAGACCCGAGGTTTGATCGATTTAAGCACTGAGATAAATTAGAAAGGCTGGGAACGAGCTGAATCGAGGTGGAAGTGCTTGGACCCACAAGCATATCGAAGCGGCAGTGCCCAAGTCCAAGAGCGAGGTGGACCCGTGGTCTGGACGATGTAAGTACCGGGCCAGATTGAGTAGGTCAGGGTGTCAGGGCTGGAGGCAGTTTACTCATCTCTGCACTGAACTGCGGCTGTGGTCTGCAACCAACCGGCTTCACTGAACTGACTTTTGTGAACTTCAGTTCTGAATGCTACTTGTTTACTCTTATGTTTGCACGATTTGTTTTTTTTTCTCCGAACATTGGGTTTTCTTCTGTTTTAATGGATTCCATTGGGTTTCTTTGTTTTGTGGCTCCCTATAACATAGTATAAAGTCTACATACTTTGATAATAAATGTACCTTGAAATCTGACCATTGCGCTCCATACCCTTATTAAAATTACCTATCCAAAATTCACTTAAACATTGAGATTGAGCTTGCATGCACCACGTGTGCTGGCGGCTCGTACCACACTCTCGTGGCCTTCTGAGTGGAGAAGATTCCTCTCATCTGCAGCCCTTTCTCATCTCCATATCACCTTTTCCCCTCTACGGCAATCGTCCCTCTACCCTCCTCCATCTACCTAACAGCCCTCCTCACCTGGATCCACCTATCGCTTGCCAGCTCCTCCCCAGTCCTCCTGCCTTACCTCTTTAGGATCAACTATCAACTTTATTCACCATTTATGTATGCTTACATGCATTTGGAATTTACTGAGGTGTGCCGGTGCCAAATTCCTCATTGTAGGCAGGTAGCCGAGGCTCTGGAGAGGGCGCAGAAGAGTTAGGCTGCGTTTGGAACATTGTTTACGGTTCTGTTCACCCCATTGTGGGAAGGATGTTGAGGCTTTGGAGAGGGCGCAGAAGAGGTTCACCAGGGTGCTGCCTGGATTAGAGAGCATGAGCTATCACCAGAGGATGGACAAACCGGGTTGTTTTCTCTGCAGCGGTGGGGGCTGAGGGGAGATCTGATAGAGGTTTGTAAGATTAGGAGAGCCATAGATAGAGTGGACAGACTGTACCTCTTCCCAGGGTTGAAATGTCTCATACCAGAGGGCATGTCCATTTGGTGAGAGGGGATAATTTCGAAGGAGAAGTGAGGGGCAAGATTTTTTACACAGAGAGTGGTGGGTGCCTGGGGTAGTGGCAGAGGCCGATATATAGTTGAGACTTTGAAGGGACATTTAGATAGACATGTGAATGTGAAGTAAAGGATATAGACATTGTGTAGGCAGAGTAGATTAGTTTAGTTAGCCACTTGATTACTTATTTAATTGGTTCAGCACATTCTTTGCCAGAGGGCCTGTTCCTGTGCTGAACTGTGCTCTAAAAAACAACAGCATTCAATAATTATAAGGATAAATTACTATTCAAAATAAACTTAAAGGTTAAAGTACAGGTGCAGAACAAAAAGTACTTAAATACATAATCACTATCATGTGTTGACAATGTAAACAGCATTATAAACACAGGTTTAAAGTGTTTACAGTTCAGTGACCGGGTAGCAGCAGAGATACAGAGGAGCAGATTGGGAGACAGATTTTGGAAAGGTGCAAAAATAACAGGGTTGCTATCATGGGTGACTTTAACTTCCCTAATATTGATTGGCACCTGATTAGTTCCAAGGGTTTAGATGGGGCAGAGTTTGTTAAATGTGTCCAGGATGGATTCCTGTCACAGTATGTGGACAGGCCGACCAGGGGGAATGCCATACTAAATCTAGTACTAGGTAATGAACCGGGTCAGGTCACAGATCTCTCAGTGGGTAAGCATCTGGGGGACAGTGACCACCGCTCCCTGGAGCATTATCATGGAAAAGGATAGAATCAGAGAGGACAGGAAAATTTTTAATTGGGGAAAGGCAAATTATGAGGCTATAAGGCTAGAACTTGCGGGTGTGAATTGGGATGATGTTTTTGCAGGGAAATGTACCATGGACATGTGGTCAATGTTTAGAGATCTCTTGCGGGATGTTAGGGATAAATTTGTCCCAGTGAGGAAGACAAAGAATGGTGGGGTGAAGGAACCATGGGTGACAAGTGAGGTGGAAAATCTAGTCAGGTGGAAGAAGGCAGCATACATGAGGTTTAGGAAGCAAGGATCAGATGGGTCTATTGAGGAATATAGGGAAGTAAGAAAGGAGCTTAAGAAGGGGCTGAGAAGAGCAAGAAGGGGCCATGAGAAGGCCTTGGCGAGTAGGGTAAAGGAAAACCCCAAGGCATTCTTCAATTATGTGAAGAAAAAAAGGATGACAGGAGTGAAGGTAGGACCGATTAGAGATAAAGGTGGAAAGATGTGCCTGGAGGCTGTGGAAGTGAGCGAGGTCCTCAGTGAATACTTCTCTTCGATATTCACCAATAAGAGGGAACTTGATGATGGTGAGGACAATATGAGTGAGGTTGATGTTCTGGAGCATGTTGATATTAAGGGAGAGGAGGTGTTGGAGTTAAAATACATTAGGACAGATAAGTCCCTGGGGCCTGACGGAATATTCCCCAGGCTGCTCCACGAGGCGAGAGAAGAGATTGCTGAGCCTCTAGCTAGGATCCTTATGTCCTTGTTGTCCACGGGAATGGTACCAGAGGATTGGAGGGAGGCGAATGTTGTCCTCTTGTTCAAAAAAAGTAGTAGGGATAGTCTGGGTAATTATAGACCAGTGAGCCTTACGTCTGTGGTGGGAAAGCTGTTGGAAAAGATTCTTAGAGATAGGATCTATAGGCATTTAGAGAATCATGGTCTGACCAGGGACAGTCAGCATGGCTTTGTGAATGGCAGATCGTGTCTGACAAGCCTGATAGAGTTCTTTGAGGAGGTGACCAGGCATATAGATGAGGGTAGTGCAGTGGATGTGATCTATATGGATTTTAGTAAGGCATTTGACAAGGTTCCACACGGTAGGCTTATTCAGAAAGTTAGAAGGCATGGGATCCAGGGAAGTTTGGCCAGGTGGATTCAGAATTGGCTTGCCTGCAGAAGGCAGAGGGTGGTGGTGGAGGGAGTACATTCAGATTGGAGCATTGTGACTAGTGGTGTCCCACAAGGATCTGTTCTGGGACCTCTACTTTTCGTGATTTTTATTAACGACCTGGATGATGGGGTAGAAGGGTAGGTTGGCAAGTTTGAAGATGACACAAAGGTTGGTGGTGTTGTAGATAGTGTAGAGGATTGTCAAAGATTGCAGAGAGACATTGATAGGATGCAGAAGTGGGCTGAGAAGTGGCAGATGGAGTTCAACCCGGAGAAGTGTGAGGTGGTACACTTTGGAAGGACAAACTCCAAGGCAAAGTACCAAGTAAATGGCAGGATACTTGGTAGTGTGGAGGAGCAGAGGGATCTCAGGGTACATGTCCACAAATTTCTGAATGTTGCCTCACAAGTTGATAGGGTAGTTAAGAAAGCTTATGGGGTGTTAGCTTTCATAAGTCGAGGGATAGAGTTTAAGAGTCGTGATGTAATGATGCAGCTCTATAAAACTCTGGTTAGGCCACACTTGGAGTACTGTGTCCAGTTCTGGCCACCTCACTATAGGAAGGATGTGGAAGCATTGGAAAGGGTACAGAGGAGATTTACCAGGATGCTGCCTGGTTTAGAAAGTATGCATTATGATCAGAGATTAAGGGAGCTAGGGCTTTACTCTTTGGAGAGAAGGAGGATGAGAGGAGACATGATAGAGGTGTACAAGATAATAAGAGGAATGGATAGTGTGGATAGCCAGCGCCTCTTCTCCAGGGCACCACTGCTCAATGCAAGAGGACATGGCTTTAAGGTAAGGGGTGGGAAGTTCAAGGGGGATATTAGAGGAAGGTTTTTTACTCAGAGAGTGGTTGGTGCATGGAATGCACTGCCTGAGTCAGTGGTGGAGGCAGATACACTAGTGAAGTTTAAGAGACTACTAGACAGGTATATGGAGAAATTTAGGGTGGGGGCTTATATGGGAGGCAGGGTTTGAGGGTCGGCACAACATTGTGGGCCAAAGGGCCTGTACTGTGCTGTACTATTCTATGTTCTATGTAATAGACAGAGGGGGGTGGGGTGGCTAACTAGAATGGTTGTTTGGATTAACTGCCGGGTTGGGGGCGGGGGGAGAAATCTTTAAAATGGGTGAAGGTTTTGTTTTAATAATCCAAAAGTGCTGGTTATCACCCCTATATTCTTTCAGTCCTCAAAATGTTAATTGTCCATTTCCCCTCTCAGGTGCCGCCTGGCGCACTGACTTCCTCCAATAGCTCATTTCTACACAGCACAGGTAACCACAGGAAATACACAGACCAGGGAAAACACAGGCCTGAGAATACATGGACCAGGGAAAACACAGCCCTAAGAACACATAGACCAGGGAAAACACAGGCCTGAGAATCCACAGACCAGGGAACACACAGACCTGGAAAAGCATAGCCTGAGTAGATTTATTATCAACGTACTATATGGCACAATATACAACCCTGAGATTCATTTTCTTGTGGGCATACTCAATAAATCTAAGAAACACAATAGGATCAATGAAAGACCGCACCCAACAGGATAGACAACCAGTGTACAGAAGATAACAAACTGTACAAATACAAATTAAAATAATAATAATAATAAATAAATATCGAGAACATGAAGAGTCCTTGAAGGTGAGTCTGTAAGTTGTGGGAACAGTTCAGTGATTGGACAAGTCAGGTTATCCCCTCTGGATTCAGGAGCCTGATGGCTGAGGGGTAATAACTGTTTCTGAATCCGGTTGTGAGAGTCCTGAGGCTTTCGTACCTTCTTCCTGATGGCAGCAACAAGAAGAGAGCGTGTCCTGGGTGGTGGGGGTCCCTGATGATGGATGCTGCTTTCCTGTGACAACGCTCTGTGTAGACGTGCTCAATGGTGTGAGGGCTTTACCCATGGTGAACTGGGCTGTATCCACGACACTTTGTAGGATTTTCTGTTCAAGGGCATTGATGTGTCTGTACCAGGTCGTGATGCATCCAGTCAATATACTCTCTCTCTGGCTATCCATCCCATAGGATGATGATGGTTCCTTTCAGTCAGTTAGTGAGGTGATACCCAACTCCTCAGAAAGGCACAGCGTGTGCGTGAATGGATTTTAGGTGAGTAGGGGGTTGCACAGGTCCAGACCCACCCTCTCAACATCCCCTCCCGGATCCAGTGGCATGGTGGGGTCCAAGACGGCTGGGGGAAGTTCTGTTGCAGTGAATGGCCAGACCAAGCTTCGATGCTAGGGATGCCCTTTCCACGCTTCATGGCAAGTGTTTGCTAGATGGCCGTTGACCCTACGAGAGGGTTCATCCGCCCTTTGACAGGTCTTGTTTTTCGTCCTGCAGGGTGTCTAGCCACCCAGTCAATATACTACACATCTATAGACATCACCACACCACACATCGGTAGACATTTGCCACGGTTTTACATGTCATGCCGAATCTTCACAAACTTATAAGGAAGTAGGGGTGTTGCCCTGCTTTTTCATAGTTGCCTTTACGTGCCGGGCCCAGGAGAGACCCTATGAAATAACAACTCCAAGATATTTAAATTTGCTGACCACCTCCAACTCTGACTTCTCAATGAGAACTGGCTCATGGACCTCTGGTTTCTTCCTGCTGAAGTCAATAATTAGCTCCTTGGTCTTGCTGACATTGAGTAAGAGGTTCTTGTCGGAGTATCACTCAGTCAGATTTTCAGTCTCCCTCCTATATGCTGATTGATCACCACCTTTAATCACTGCCGATCGCAGGTCAGTGATCATTGAAGATTTCATCGTTGACAATAACAGCTCTTTAGTACTCGACCAGGTACGCCACGTGGGCTAGCTGCCTTCCATGGGTTCACCCTCCTGTAGGATAATCCCATGTTGGCCTCAGAGACTGAAATCATAGGTCATCAGGGGCTGTGGGACCTTGTGATGGTGAAAGTGAGCATAGAAGGCACTAAACTCATCTCGGCGTGAAACCTCGTTGTCAGCTTTGTCGCTTGGCTTCACTTTGTGAAAGGTGACAGCATTCAAGCCCCCACACAGCTGCAAGCATTGACTGTGATTCAAGTCTAGTCCAGAACTGCTGCTTTGTATGTGAGATGGTTTTCCGGATATTGTATCTGGACCTCTTGTATCTTACTTGGTCGCCAGACCTGAATGTTTCTGATCTGACCTTCAGCAGATTGTGGATCTCATGCTTCATCAAAGGCTTCTGGTTGTGGAAGGCTCTGAATGGATTTGTGGGGACACACTTGTCTATGATTGTTCTTTTTATAAAGTCCGTGACAACTGTGATGTATTCATTCAGATCCACTGATGTGTCCTTGAAAATGGCCCAGTCCACCAACTCGAAGCAACCCCGTTGTCACTTCTCTGCCTCCCACGACCACTTTTTTGAGTCTTGCTCTTTAGCCTCTGCCTATACAACTATATAACAATTACAGGACGGAAAGAGGCCATCTCGGCCCTTCTAGTCCGTGCCGAGCTCTTATGCGGATAGGAAGGAGCCAAATGATTCAAAATGCGATCCAGGCATGAAATGGTAGCCATTCCTAATCATAGTATAACAGTGGTTGAGTGTATTGGGACCCCTGGTGCTGCAGGTTATATGTTGATGATAATTGGGTAGAGATTTCTTCAAGCAAGCCTGACTGAAGTCCCTGAAAATGAATTGAAAGGTGTAGGGGTAGGTGGTTCCTTTGTTTGCCAATGGTAGCATACAATATCTCACGTATCTTCTAAACATCAGCCTGCATAAATTATAGACCAGAGTAAACACGAAAAGAGCCAAGTAGCCAGAAGAAACACAACCTTGAGTAAACATGGACAGAAACACAATCTGTCCAAGCAAATCAGGTTAGCAACGCAGCAAGAATAACAGACAACAGATCAGAATCAGAATCAGGTTTAACATCCCGGCATATGTCATGAAATTTGTTAACTTAGGGCAGCAGTACAATGCAATATATGATAATATAGAGAAAAAATAAATAAGTAAATCAATTACAATAAGTATATATATGTATATTAAAATGTTATATTAAAAATAGTGCAAGAACAGAGTGCAAGGTTGTTGCTGACACCATTCAATCAGCTGGTATATCTTGATTCTGGCATGGTCCTGGAGGACTGGAAGATTGCAAATATCACTCCACTCTTTAAGAAGGGAGGAAAGCAAAAGAAAGGAAATTATAGGCCAGTTAGCCTAACCTGAGTAGTTAAGAAAGTGTTGGAGTCTAATATTAAGTTTGAGTTTCAGAGTACTTGGAGACTAATGATAAAATAAGTCAAAGTCAGCATGGTTTCTGTAAAGGGAAATCTCGCCTGACAAATCTGATAGAGTTCTTTGAGGAAGTAACGAGCAGGGTAGACAAAGGAGAGGCAGTGGATGTCATTTACTTGGATTTTCAGAAGGCATTTCTGCCACAAGAGGCTGCTTAACAAGATAAAACCTATGATGTTACAGGAAAGATACTGGCATGGATGGCTGACAGGCAGGAGGCAGCAAGTGGGAATAAGAGGGGCCTTTTCTGTTTGGCTGCCAGTGACTAGTTGTGTTCCTCATGGGTCAGTATTGGGAGCGCTGCTTTTCACATTGTTTGTCAATAATTTAGAAAATGGAATTGATGGCTTTGCGACAAAGTTTGCGGATGATGCAAAGATAGGTGGAGGGGCAGGTAGTGCTGAGGAAGCAATGTGATTGCAACAGGACTTAGACAAATTGGAAGAATGGACAAAAAAGTGGCAGATGGAATACAGTGTTGGGAAATGTATGGTAATGCATTTTGGTAGAAGGAACAATAGTGCAGGCTATTATCTAAATGGGGAGAAGGTTCAAACATCAGAAGTGCAGAGGGACTTAGGAGTCCTCGTGCAAGACTCCCAGAAGATTAATTTATAGGTTGAGTTTGTGGTAAAGAAGGCAAATGCGATGTTGGCGTTTATTACAAGGGGAATAGAATAAGGCATGGAGATGATGCCAAGCCTTTATAGGACACTAGTCAGGCCGTACTTAAGAGTATTGTCAACAGTTTTGGGCCCCATATCTCAGAAAGGATGTGTTGTCATTGGAGAGAGGCCAGAGGAGGTTCACAGGGCTGATTCCAGGAATGAAGGGGTTAATATATGAGGAGCGTTTGGCAGCTTTGGGCCTGTACTCACTGGAATTTAGAAGAATGAGTGGAGATCTCATTAAAACCTACTGAATGATGAAAGGACTAGATAGGGTGGATGTGGAGTGGATGTTTTCTCTGGTTGAGGGTATCCAGAACTAGAGGGCACAGACTCAAAATTGAGGGGCAACCCTTTAGAACAGAGGGAAGTAGAAATTTTTTTAGCCAGAGAGTAGTAAATCTGTGGAATGCTCTGCCACAGACTGCATTGAATGTGGGGGCCAAGTCCATGTGTATATTTAAGGCAGAAGTTGACTGTTTCCTGATCAGTCGGGGCATCAAAGGATATGGGGTTGAGTGGGATCTGGAATCAGCCATGATGGAATGGGGAAGCAGACTCGATCGTGCTGAATGGCCTACCTCTGCTCTTATGTTTTATGGTCTTATCTCGCTCCTTATTGCCCTTTTTTATTTGTTTTGGCACCACTTATTTCATTTAACTCTTAGATATACATATATATGTACTGACTATAGCTCAGTTTTTTTTACTATATTATCATATATTACATATTACTGCTGCTGCATAACCACAGATTTCATGACATACGCTGGTGATATTAAATCTGATTCAGATTCTGATGTGAAGGTGAGTGGCAAATTCCGGGGAAGGGTGATGGGAATTTGAAGGATTAGTGTAGATAATGTATGAGATATGTTTGAACTCAGGTAGCATTTATGGGAGAAAAGACAAGCTGTTGTTTTGGGTTGATGACCTTGTATCAAAATAAAACTTATTACTTAGGCGACGAAAATTTGCATTAGGTAAATTATCATCGGAAGGGCGGGATGAGATAAGTCTCTACCGAAGAAGGTGTAAGGCGCACCTTCCCTCCCCTAGCCTGCAGGTCACCCTTAATCCTTGATGGATGGTCATACGAGCAGTTGGTGCAGATCACAAGTCCTGGTTATGTGACCACTGATGCCAGGCAGACAATCTCTGAGGAGTATTGATAATGACTGGGGTCACCCGTCTTGTAAAGACACTGCCCAGAAGAAGGCAATGGCAAACCACTTCTGTAGAGAAGTTTGCCAAGAACAATCATGGTCATGGAAAGATTGTGATTGCCCACATCACATGATATGGCAAATAATGAACGAGTGTCGGATTCATGCAGGTGGGTGCTTGATGTTTGAACATACAGTGTAACCAGGGGCTTATTTCCACCCTGTAAGATCCTCCTTACAACTGAACCTGATTCAAAATCATGTTCAATATTCAAGAGCAAATTCAGTTCTTTGTCATTCAACGTACACACCACCAAACAAAACATTGTTCCTCCTGACATAGGTGCACTACACTGTACATATATCTCACACACATAACTTTTAAAGTAATATTAACTCAAATAATAAGGTGCATTTACAACACAAGTTAAAAGGTAAACAGTATAATGCTACTGACGCTTGATACGACATGAGACCTGGGTGGAGGCAGGGAGTTAGGTCGTCTCACGGCCAGGGGGAAGAAGCTGTTTCCCTTCCTAACGTTTTTTGTCCTAAAGCTATGGTACCTCCAGCCTGATGGTTAGGGGCCAACGAGATTGTTGGACTGATTGGAGGGATCATTGACAATGCTATAGGCCCTGCTTACGCAGCACTCTTGATAAATATCTCATAAAGCAATAGAATTACACAGTACAGAAACAGGCCCTTCAGCCCATTGTCCATGCTAACCAGCGACTACAGGCCCAGAGCCTTCAATCATTGCCCCTACCATAGCTCTTTCATTCCTGGAATCATTTTTGTGAACCTCCTCTGAACCCTCTCCAATGTCAGCACATCATTTCTTAAATAAGAGTCCCAAAACTGCTCACAATACTCCAAGTGAGGCCTCACTAATGCCTTGTACAGCTTCAGTATTATATCTTTGGAATGTGGGAGGGAACTGGAGCACCCGGGGGAAAACCCCGTGGTCTTGTAGAAAACATACAAGCTCCTTACAGACAGTGTTGGGAAATGAACCCGGGTCACTGGCGCTGTGCTACCCTCAGCAACAAAGACGGGGCCATTTTATTTTGTGGAAAGGTGTCAATCTGATGAGATTGCAACGAGGTTAAGAGAGCACTTGAGTGAAAAGAATTTTGCTCAGTTATCTGGAACTGACAAAGTTTATGGAGACACACGAGATGGCAGACGCTGGAATGCGGACCAACAATCTGCTGGAGGAACTCAGCAGGTCGAGCGGCATCCATGGAGGGGGAGATCGGCCAGGAATTATCAACATTTCGGCTCAAAACTCTGCGTCAAGATTAAAAAGGCAGACGCCTCCACTGGACTTTAAAAGTACCAGGTATATTTGCTGTAACCTGTGAAGGCTACAGACCAAGGGCTGGAATGTGCCATTTGATTCAATAACACTCTCTCGGCTGAAACGACCTTAATGGGCCAGATAGCCTCTTACTGTGCTGTACGTTTCAGCGAGTCTGTGATTCTATCAATACTTGCAGAAATTTCTATTTTTACTTCAGCACTTGCGGATTTTGCATTTCCTTGCGGAAGGTATGGAGCCAGCTGTCTCAGTGCCAGCGACCGCACGGCCTAGTCACTGCAGGGATCGTGGCACCATCTCTCTGTTTCTGCGGTCACACTGCAGGTCTGCGCTGAAACAGCAGCCTGGCTTTTCACTATGTGCTTTAGCTGCAATGTGTGAGACAAAGAGCTCAGAGCCTCACACAGACCGGGGAATTTATAGAAATACCTAACTCCGTTTAAATATAACTTTAATTCCGCACGTCCTTTGTGACAGGGAAAAGTTTACAAGCTCCCTGGTGGGTCAAACATCTGAGATGTGTCACCTGTTCAATGGGAGTGATTGCTCTTTCTCTGCGAATGTTTAAGTCATTGTTGGTCTGTATTTTCCTCACCGTTCTTAGCCAAGGCATCATTAGGTCTGTACATTGAAATATCCAAATTAACACTCAGTGGCCACTTTAATAGGTACACCTGTTATGCAAATATCTAATCAGCCAATCATGAAGCAGCAACTCAATGCATAAAAGCATGCAGACATGGTCAAGGGGTTCAGTTGTTGCTCAGACCAAATGTTTATGTATTTCACTGTATTACTGCTGCAAAACAACAAATTCATCAACACAATGCAGTATTAAAAATCTCAACATTTCAGGAACTGCTTCTTCCCCTCTGCCATCAGATTTATGAACAGCCCGTGAACCCATGAACACTAATTCTATTTTTGAACTACTTTTTTTTTATATATCGATTTCTTTTTGCAATTTATAGTGTATTGCACTGTACTGCTGCAACCATATCCATTCATCTAAGGTCTTAACCTTTGAATACATTCAATATCCGAACATCTACAGTCATCAAAGGTGAAGATTTCAAAAGATTTCCAACTTTCTGTATCAAGGGTGCACAGTGGTGTAGTGGTTAGCACAACACTTTACAGCACCAGAGACCCGAGTTCAATTCCCTGTGAAGAGTTTGTATGTTCTCCCCGTGACTGTGTTGGTTTCCTCCGGGTGCTCCGGTTTCCTCCCACAGTCTAAAAACGTATCGGTTAGTAAGTTAGCTGGTCATTGTAAGTTGTCCCGTGACTAGGCAAGGGTTAAATCGGGGGATTGCTGGGCAGTGTGGCTCCAAGGGCCAGAAGGGTCTGTTCAACAGTGTATCTCAATAAATAAATAAAAATCAAATAACAATTTCAGTTATAATAAACCCGATTCTGATTCACCACTCTTTCATCCTTGCTTTTTGAAGTGTGCTGCTCGTTTATGTGTTAAAAAATAAAAAAAAACAGAATTTAAATGATGTTTGAACTTGGAGATATTGCAGTGGGCAACTGCAGGGACGGAGATGATCACATGATCAATAATTAGAGCTATCAGGCTAATCACAGATTTGAAAATCAGGGATAACTCTTGGACTAAAGTAAGGATAACTTGGCCTCCCTAAGGTTTTATGCTGGAGCTGGACACGAAGAGCTGCTGAAGTGGATAGCTCCAGCAGACTGTGAAACTGCCATACTGCAATCCAGTCTCTACAGGCTCTGTGTCATAAGAAGAGCATGAAGGAAACACGGTGTGCTCTTTCAGGCTCGGGCGAGCAACAAATCTTTCATCTTTCCTTTATTAATTGGGCTGCTCATTTATACTGTATATCAAAAATGACAAGGAGATTTTAAATCTGCCTACAGGAAAGACATCAATAGGATTACAAGAGTGTAGAGAAAATATACAAGGATATTAGAATCATAGAAAAGCACAACGCAGAAACAGGCCCTTCGGCCCATCTAGTCTATGCCAAACCATTTAAACCGCCCAGTCCCATTGGCCTGCACTGGGACCACAGGACTCCATATCCCGACTATCCATGTTCCAATCAAAACTTCTCTTAAATGTTGAAATTGAGCTCACATGCACCACTTGTGCTGGCAGCTCGTTCCACATTCCCACCACCCTCTGAGTGAAGAAGTTTCTCCTATATTGTCAGGACTTGAAAACCTGAGTTATAGGGAAAAGTTGAATAGGTTTGGACTGTATAAGGGGAGATTTGATAGCGGTATATCCAAATGCTAAAAGGCCTGAACAAATTAGATATGGCAAAGTTATTTCCCTTGGTAGAGGAATCCAGGACAAGAGGGCACGACTTCAGGATTGAAGGACGTCCGTTTAGAACAGATGTGGAAAGATTACTTTGGTCAGAGGGTGGTAAATCTGTGGAATTTGTTGCCACGAGCAGCTGTGGAGGCCAAGTCATTGGGTGCATTTAAGGCAGAGATAGATAGGTTCTTGATTAGCCAGGACATCAAAGAGTATGGGGAGAAGGCAGGGGAGTGGGGATGACTGGAAGAATTGGATCAGCCATGATTGAATGGCAGAGCAGACTCGATGGGCTGAATGGCCTAATTCTGCTCCTATATCTTATTGTCTTATATAAAATTATGAGGGTATAGACAGTATAAGTGCTAGCAGGCTATTTCTGCTGAGGTTGGGCGAGACTACAACTAGAGGTCATGGGTTAAGGGTGAAAGGTGAAATGTTTGAGGGGGAGCTTCCTCACTTAGAGCAGGGGTCCCCAACCACATTTATGCCATAAACCAAAACTATTGAACAAGTGATCCATGGAGCCCAGGTTGGGAACCCCTGGCTTAGAGGGTGGTGAGAGTGTGGAACGAGCTGCCAGCGCAAGTGGTGAATAGTTTTGATTTTAACATTTGAGAGAAATTTGGATAGATACATGGATGGTCTGGGTGTGGGTAGCTGCGACTAGGCAGAATGACAGTACAGTACAGACTAGATGGGCCAAAGAGCCTATTTCTGGTTGCAGTGCTTTAAGATTCTATAACGAGAGTAGGTCTTGTCTGGGAGCCTTGTACATTAGCACCGACAAGGAGATAAAATTATACTGTCAGCTGCCGGCATGAGCTCTCACAAGGTGTACTGGTGTTTCACCCGTTAATTCCACTCTGGTATTTGTATCTTGCCTGAGAGCTGTTTATCGTGAAAGCTTTTGATAACATGTAAAATAGAATCCAGTTGCAGGTGTAGAAGTGGGAGCTGCCCTCCAACAGATCCAGTAACACTTTCAATGAGAGAACAGAAATCCTGGCCCTCGGTCACCAATCCTCCCTGGGTAATGAGGGTGCCACCAGACACCGAGTTGTTATCATATTGTAATAGAGTCACACCGCAGCAGAAGAGGCTGTTCAGCCCATTGTGTCCATGCTAATCTTCCAGGATACTAATCCCATTTAGATTAGATTCAACTTTATTGCCATTGTGTCGAGTACAGATACAAAGCCAATGAAATGCAGTTAGTATCTGACCAGAAATGCAAAGAATAGTGTTATTTACAAAATAACTGTGAATAAAAAGCAAGTGCTACAGCACACAAATATAGAAGTACTGAGACAGTACAATATGGGTGCAATACTGCTTAGCGGCATGATTCATAGCCTACTGTGTCTTGATGATTCAGGTGCTCATTTAGATCATTCCTAAATGCCGTGAAGTACCTGGGCACCAAGGCAGTACGTTCCAAAGTCCAAAGTTCAATGTAAGTTTATTACCAAAGTACATATACGTCACCATATACAACCCTGAGATTCATTTCCTTGTGGGCACACTTAATAAATCTATAGAATAATAACTATAATAGAATTAATAACAGACTGCAGAAGGTGACAAACTGTGTAAATAAAAAAAAGAAATAATAAGTCGTTGTGGCTATCCCTCGAGGTCGAGGATGATGGTCTTCGTTCTGTTGATCTACTTATGGGCTCTCAAGTGGCTTATGAGTCCAATCCTGGCTTTGAAAGTTCTTCCGCATTCAGGACAGGTAGTTCCAGATGGCAGATCAGGCTTTGGCTGTTGCTGCCTCTCTTTCCATTTTCTTCTCTTTTCTTCGAATTCTGCACATCTGTTGGCTTCGAAAGTTGCTGTTCCTTCTCAGATGGTGGCTTGCCAGAGTTTCCTGTCCTTGGCATTGGTTTCCCAATTGTTGATGTCAATGTTACATTTCTTCATGTTGGCTTTTAAGATGTCTTTGAATCTCTTCCGTTGTCCGCCTCTTTTACATTTGCCCTCTTTAAGCTGGGAGTAGAAGATTTGTTTCGGCAGATGTTTGTCTTTCATCCGAACAACATGACCGCTCCATCTTAGTTGGTTCTTGATGATGTAGGCTTCAATGCTTGTTGTTTTTGCTTCATTTAGCACACTGACGTTGGTTCTTCTATCTTCCCAGCTGATATTTAAGATGTTTCGAAGACAGCGTTAATGGAACTTTTCAAGTGCCTTCAGATATCGTCGGTATGTTGTCCAGGTTTCTGATGCATACAGGAGCGTTGGGATTACCACTGCTTTGTACACTAACATTTGGGTGTCTGTTCGGATGTCACAATCATGAAAGACTTGTTCGGAGACGTCCAAAAACTGTTCCAGCGCATTTAAGACGATATTGGATCTCATCATTAAGGTCGACATTGGAGGAGAGGTGACTTCCAAGATACGGAAAGTGGTCCACGTTTTCCAGGGTTGTTTCGCCAAGTTGAAATGATGGCTCTATCCGATTTGTCTCAATTGGTGACGGTTGATAGATGATCTGAGTCTTCCTGGAATTGATGGTAAGTCCAAGTTTCGTGTATGCACGGTTGAAGGCAGTCAGAATCTGTTGTAGGTGGTTTTCTGAAAGAGCTGCAACACTGTTGTCATCTGCGTATTGGAACTCGATGAGGGAACTCGTGGATGTCTTCGTTTTGGACTTGAGACGGACAAGATTGAGAAGTCTGCCATCTGTTCTGCAGACAATTTCGATTCCTGGGGGTAGGTCGCCCTTGATAATGTGGATGATTGTCGCAATGAAGATGGTGAACAAAGTTGGGGCAATCACGCATCTCTGTTTTACTCCTGATCTAACTTGAAAAGGCTCACAATTACTGTTGCTGACCATAACTGTGGCAAGCATGTCATCGTGGAGCAGTCTCAGGATTCGAGTGTACTTGTCAGGGCATCCATAGGTAGAGAGGACATCCCATAGGAGTTCCCTTGATACCGAGTCAAAGGCTTTGGTGAGGTCAATGAATGCCATGTACAAGGGTTGAAGTTGTTCACAATATTTTTCTTGTAGTTGTCGCATTGTGAAGATAATGTCGATTGCTCCACGTGATGGTCTAGAACCGGCTTGTGTCTCCGGAAGGATCTTCTCGGCTAAAGGCTTGAGCCAGTTGTTCATGATGCGGGTGAGGATCTTTCCTGCTGTTGCTAACAGGGAAGTTTCATGATAGCTTCTGCATTTGGATCGATCGCCTTTCCTTTTGTAGATGGTAACGATTGCTGAGTCTCTAAAGTCTGCTGGTACATCTTCATTTATCCAGATCTTGATGAGAAGTTGATGCAGTTGGTAATGAAGCGGGTTACCTCCAATTTTGTAGACCTTGGCTGGTATTCCATCGAGTCCAGTGGCCTTGTTGTTTTTCAAGGTTTTGATGGCTTCCTTGACTTCTTCAAGTGTTGGTATTTTGCTTAGAGAGTCATCAATGGGCTATTTTGGAATGTTGCTAATCACATTCCTGTCAAATGAGACGGTTTGATTTAGAAGATCTTCAAAGTGCTCCCTCCATCTAGAATTGATGTCAGCATTGCTCTTCAGGATGGTTGAACCATCTTTGCTTCTGAGCAAAGATAAATAAATAAATAAGCAATATATATCAAGCACATGAGAGGAAGAGTCCTCAAAAGTGAGTCTATAGATTGTGGGAACAGTTCAGTGATGGGGTGAAAGAAGCTGTGTGAAGTTATCCCCTCTGGTTCAAGAGCCTGATGGTTGATGGTTATTCCTAACCTGGTGGTGTGGGCACAAACGTGTTGGGCAAAAACATACTTTTGATCCCTTCTAAACCTTATACCCTAAATCAGAGTGGGTCCACGGCATATAAAAACGCATTGTTGTTCATGGTGGGTCGATGGGCCAATTCCTGTGTTCGAGGATCGTCACCTTGTCATGGTGGAGAGGCTTGTGAGTTCCTGGGATCCTGACAGCAACACCACACCATCTGAAGCCTGGCTTCCGGTAGGGTGAGGTTCCAGACAAGAACGATCCAGCCAAGACCTCAGGGGTGGCAGAAGATGATGACACATCACATCAGCACTGAGGGCGGAGTGAAGGGACCACATCCGTCTTGCATTCCATGTCACTGGAGCCCGGCTTGATCTGTCAAGGACTGTGTAGTGGCTGCCCGTGCATCAGCCTCCCCACATTAAGCGAAGTCAGGCACAGACTTTCTTCATTAAAGGAATAATGACTTGGGAGAGCATCACACTCAACCCGTGATCGCACAAATCTTTGCTCTGACTCTGGCGTAAGAAGGGAAGATGGGTGATCATTTTCACAATCTGCTGATTTCTTCCGTCAGGGCACGGGCACAACATCACATTCAGTTCTCGTGAAATCCCTCTCATTCGATATTTACTTGTCACACTCATTCACAAAGATTGCCCGCTGACACAGAATTAACGGGAGATCAGGGTGAAGAAGAGGCAGTCACCACGATCAATAAGCGATGCCAATGGTTCAAAAGAGAAGAAATGATAACCCTGCGTGCCTGCTCTATTCACATATACCGTTCATTTGTTCAGTATGAAACCACACTCCCCGAGAGTCTGCAGACACTGCAGGAGAGGTCAACAATGAAAAGGGCTCTGAGCACAGAGATTCACAACATCTAATGGTGATAGAGAACTTTGAACATCCCGAAGGTGCCTCACAGTAGTAGATGTCCGATACATTGCATCTCTGAGCTGCAGACAATGTGCAAGCTTTAAGGGAAATAGGCAAGGAGAAAAATGTCTATCTGTCTAAGATTCAATCCATTTATCTATCTACTTATTTAGCAATACAGCCGTTCCAGCCACACCACCCTAGCAAACCCTGACAACTCTGAGTTAACCCTAACCCACTCACAGGACACTTTACAATGACCAATGAACTTACTCACTGGTATGTCTTCAGACTGTGGGTGCAAACTGGAGCACCCGGAGAGAGCCCGTGCATTCCGTGGGATAGATGTATAAACTCCTCGACATTACTGGCTAGGAGAGCCATTTTATTGAAGTGGAAGGATTCTAATCCGCCTATGGTCTTTTACTGGCTCTCCTTCATTATGTCCTGTTTAAGTTTAGAGAAAATAAGACGTCGGACATTTGATACGTCCTTTAAATTTGAGCAAATATGGCAACCTTTTATCCAATATTTTCATTTAATTTGATTTATTACACTTTCAATCTTTTTTTTCCCCAAAAGTCTTAGATTTGATCAGTAAGTACTTTAACCAATTTCCCCCGGGATCAATAAAGTATGACTATGACTACTTTTTTGGTCATATCCTCAAAATGGACTGCCCAGTCCCTCTTTTTTTGTTTTATTAGAGTGCAGTGGGTTTTTTTCTTTTCATTTAAAATCCAATGTTTTTTTCCTTTCTTTTCATAAACTGGTAAAAGGAGAATTGTTATTTTCTTCTTTTATTATTATTATATATTTTACACTAGTATAACATTATCTATGATTTTGACAACGTTTATCTTAATCTTGGTTTATAATGTAACTGATATATGCATTTGAACTAATTCACCTCTTGACTGTATCTTTGCCTTTTTAAAAAATCAATAAAAAGATTAATAAAGAAAGGATGTACAAACTCCTTACGGGAGGGTGCTGGAATCGGAGTCTGGACTCCGGAATGGCCCGAACCTCAACAGTGTTACACCAACTGCTGCACGACTGTGACACTCGCCACTAAGCGACTGTACAGCCGATGGTTTCAGCCATGGTTTAGGAAGGAAAATCCTGTTTTGGGGACCTAGACAAACGAATAAATAGAAAGGAGGGGAGAAGACACCAGAATTCCCCCTTCCTTCCCAGTCCCGCCCAAAACGTCGACTGGACTCTTTTCTATAGATGGTGCATGGCCTGCTGAGTTGCTCCAGTGTTTTGTGAGTGCTGAGTGCAATACTCCAGTTGTTTTAAAGGGACATATCTTTACGAGCTTTTGTAAATAGCTGACGGGGGAAGATATTATGGTGCTCTGGGGATGTGGTCGACAGCTCAGCCCAGTATTTCTAGCGGCCTGTGCTACTTATTCTCATTTTAAAAAGCTTTCATGGGATTATGGCGAGATTTTCAAGTTCATTTCTTGTCACATTTTAGCTCGGGTAATACACTTGTTCGCTTGTGTGTTTGTGGGTCACCCCGACTGTGACCGGAGTGTGTAATAATCACCTCCCCCATCTCTATGTGACTGAGTTGGCTCTCATTGAGCAATGGCACTCTGTTAGTCCTTCCAGATGATCCTCAAAATCTGTAGTAAAGATCTTTGGTTCCAGGGCTTTCTGGTGTCTACAGTAGGTGGCCTGTGATTCAGCTCCATATGGTCATGTAGGGAGAACGACTGCCCCGTAGAGAAAAAGTTTTGTTTGGACCTGTAGGTCGTGGTCTTCACATACACTTTTCCTTAATCCTCCACTTGCACTACTCAGGAGGTGGTTGATGTCTGAGTTGATGTCTGCTTTCGAGAAGAGACTGCTGCCAAGGCAGGGAAAGAGGTCTAGATTTTCAACAGCGATATCGTAAACTTTTATGGACAACTGGAGAAAAAAGGCTGGCTGGGTGCTGGCTGACATCGGACCCGAGACTTCTTACATTCAAGGCAAGGCAAGTAATGCATTTGCAAGGGTGCCTGCTCTATGTGCACTCCTGTTAAGAGTAACATTCTCGGATCTTTGCTTGGCCAGTCTGCACTTGGAGGATCTCTGGCCAGCTCAGGTTTTGCCTAAAAATATTCCCCTTTCGGTGCGAGGAGCTGTGATGTCAGGGCAGATTTGCTGGTGAGTGCATAGCATGTTTACTTTCCATTCCTGCGGCCTGTGATCTGGGCTGTAAAGGGAGATAATCCTTCGCACACAAAAGAAGAAAGCAGGGTGGAAAAATATACATGACTACGTAGAACAAATTCTATTGTCATCACTAATTAAAACAGAAAACACAGGAAACACTTTGCAGATCACAGAACATAGAAATGATAAAGGGCCCTGGGCCTGAACTGCTCGCTGAGGATGCTGCCTGACCTGCTCGATGCTCCATAATCCCATTATGGAAATCTTGAGCAACGCACACAAAATCCCGGAGGAACTCAGCAGGTCAGGCAGCATTGCCGGAGAGGAATAAACACTTGATGTTTCAGCATGATATTCTTCATCAGGACTGCAAAGGACAGGGGCAGACGTCAGAATAAAGAGGTGACAGAAGGGGAAGGAGTACACCCAGGCAGTTGAGAGGTGAAGCCAGGTGAGGGGTGGGGGAAGGTTGGTGAGGGGGAAAGAGGAGATGAAGGTGGCTGTCACTAGACAAATTTTCAAGTATTTAGTCAGAATGAATCTCCCGAAATTTACCATGGACAGTGTAAAAGGAAAATCACTAACAGAAATCATGTTTGCTTATGTATTTATTTAGAGATACTGCACGGACAAACCTTTCCAGCTCAACACGTCGCACCACCCAGCAACCAACCTATTTAACAGTAGTCTAATCATGGGACTTGGGTGTATGGGGTATCTGGGGAGAGGCAGCACCTCTGGTGAGGGGGTTTGTCGTGTCCATTCTGGGGCAGCTCACTCACCTTTGGTCCCCACTGGACACTGAGCTCTCACCTGTGGCTCCAAGTAACTGTCTGCACGTGAGAGCAGCCACACCCCGGTACACCGCTTCGACAGGTGGGCTAAACCAGGTGAGGGTAGCCGGCGGCCACATACCCCAGTGAGACAGGGACATGCCTGTCCTAGCATGCTTAGTCAGCTGAAGTGGACTGGGCAGATGAGATCACAGTGAGATCCAACAGCCAGGAAGTCGGTTCTGCGACACTCCATGGAGAGCGAAGAACTTGACAAGACACAGAAGATGTCCACAGCAGCCAAGGAAAACCTCAGTCTGTGATGAATGTTCATACCACCGGACCCAGAGATTTAAGATCGAGAGAGCGGGACTGCCCCAGTGCGATGGCTTATCAACTTTAAAAACTCTCCCGCTCAGCTTAGTTGCCATCGTCGGACCTGATGGACAACCACCAATCACAGGACAACTTACCCACTAACTGCTACGTCTTTGGTTCTGGAAGGAAACCGGAACACCCGGAGGAAACCCGCGTGGTCACGGGGAGAATGTACAAACTCCTTACAGACAGTGGCGGGAATTGAACTAGAGACTCTGGAACACTCTGAGCTGTGACAGTATCATGCCAGCCACTGCTGTGACTCTCAAAGAGCAGCCGAGATGGTCAAAGCCGTTTGACCAGGTACAGGTACAGGCACTGATTGGAATACGCCACAGCAGAACAGAGCGGAGGCATGTCATTTCAATATTACGTACACCTGACATTTCTATCGCCTGACAAGACTCACTGAGTGATGGCCAGGC
This sequence comes from Mobula hypostoma, assembly GCF_963921235.1. NCBI lineage: Eukaryota > Metazoa > Chordata > Chondrichthyes > Myliobatiformes > Myliobatidae > Mobula > Mobula hypostoma. The sequence continues at coordinate 1,552,251 of NC_086106.1, forward strand.
GAGCAGCACGAACCTCCCCTTACTGAGCCAGAAATGGGGAAAGAGCTGGCAGATTGAACACAGCGCAGGGAGGTGTATGATCACGAACTTCGGTAGAAAGAATAAAGGCAAAGCCTCTTTTCTAAATGAGGAGTGAATTCAAAACCCAACGGTGCAAAGGGACTTGGGAGCCAACCCAGCCCCTGTGGAACACCTCTAGTGTAAGTTGTTTGTATACTTCTATCAAATCTACCCTCAGTCTTTTAGGGAATAAAGTTCTAACCAATTCAACCTTTCCTATAACTCTGGTCCTCAAGTCCCGGCAACATCCTTGTAAATGTTCTCCGCACTCTTTCAATCTTATTTACATCTTTCCTTTAGGTATGTGACCAAGACCACACACAATACTCCAAATTAGGCTCTCTACGTCTTATACAAATTTAACATAACATCCCAACTCCCGTACTCAGTAACACACATCAAAGTTGCTGGTGAACGCAGCAGGCCAGGCAGCATCTATAGGAAGAGGCGCAGTCGACGTTTCAGGCCGAGACCCTTCGTCAGGACTAACAGACTTCGTCAGGACCTTTGTTCCCGTACTCAGTACTTTGATTTATGATTGCAAATGTGCCAAAGGCTTTCTGTATGGCCGTATCTACTGTGACACCGCTTTCAAGAAATTATGGACCTGTATTCCCACATCGCTCTGTTCTTCCATACTCCTCAGTGTCCTACTGCTCACTGTGTAAGACCTGCCCTGGATGGTCCTCCCAAAGTGAACACCTCACACTTGTCTGCATTAAATTCCATCTGCCATTTTTCAGTCCATTTTTCCAGCTGGCCTAGATCCCACTGCAAGCTCTGACAGTCTTCCTCACTGTCCACTACACCCCCAATCTTGGTGTCATCCGCAAATTTGCTGATCCAGTTAACCACATTATCATCCAGGTTCCTGACATACATGACAATGGATCCAGCACTGATCCCTGTGGCACATCACTAGTCACAGGCCTCCAGTCAGAGAGGCAACCATCTACTACCACACATTTCTTCCACGAAGCCAATATCTTATCCAATTTACTACCTCATCCTGAATGGCGATCGACTGAACCTTCTTGACTGGCGTCCCATGTGGGACCTTGTCAAAGACCTTGCCAAAGTGCAGATAGACAACATCCACTGCCTTGGCTTTATCAACATTCCTGGTAACTTCTCGAAAAACTCTACAAGATTGGTTAGACATGACTTGCCATGCACAAAGCCATGCTGACTATCCCTAATATGTCCCTATCTATCCAAATACTTATATAGCTGGTCTCATATCTTCCAATAACTTTTCCACAACTAATGTCAGGCTCACTAGCCTATAATTTCCCAACTTATTCTTAGAGACGTTCTTAAACAATGGAACAACATTAGCCATCTTGCAGTCCTCCAGCACCTCACCCGTGGCTCAGAGGTGCTGCTAGAGCCTGACAATTTCTGTACTAGTCTCCTGAGGGAACACCTTCTCAGGCCCTGGGGATTTATCCACTCTGATTTTCCTCAAGGCAGCAAACACCCCCTTCTCTGTAATCTGTATAGGGTCCATGACCTCGCTGCTGTATTGCCCCACACCTATAGGCTCTGTGCCTGTCTCCGGAATAAATACAGATGCAAAAACACTCATTTAAGATCTCCCCCATCTCTTTTGCCTCCACGCATGGATTACCATTCTGATCTTTCAGAGAACCAATTTTGACCCTTGTAATCCTTTTGCTCTTAACATATCTGTAGAATCCCTTAGGCTCCTAGAGCAACGTCATGTCTTCTTTCAGCCTTCCTGATTTCCTTCTTAAGAGTTCTCTTGCATTTCTTATACTTCATAACTACCTCATTTGTTCCTGCCTGCCTGTGCCTGCTATGCAGCTCCTTTTTCTTAAATAGGACCGCAATATCTTTTAAAAACCAAGGTTCCTTAAATCTTTTATAAGACCATAAGATATAGGAGCAATATTATACCGTTCAGCCCATCGAGTCTGCTCCATCATTTCATCATAGTTCATCCATTTTCCCTCTCAGCCCCAATCTCGCACCCTCTCCCCGAGTCACTTCATGCCCTGACTAATCAAGAATCTATTAACCTCTGCCTTAAATATACCCAATGACTTGGCCTCCGCAGTCACCTGTCGCAACAAATTCCACAGATTCACCACCCTCTGGCTAAGTAAATTCCTCCTCATCTCTGTTCTTAAAAGATGCCCCTCTATTGTGAGGCTGTGTCGTCTGGTCTTGGACTCCCCCACCATAGGAAACATCTTCTCCACGTCCACTCTGTCAAGTAACAGCAGAGACTGATACAGTTTGGCCCCAGAGGCATCGCAGGAGTTGTCGGTCAACATTAAGCTCAATGTAGGACTGTCTGAGGGACTCCAGCTCCTGAGTTTACCCTTGGCATTTACTCCCCGTGAGTGGGTATAGCCACAAGGCAGTGGAGATTGGAGATCAGTTTTCCTGCTCCTAGATGAGTTGCTAACCACGGCTGTCGAGCCCCATCTGGTCGAAACACCAAGTCTGATGCCAGCAACCCACCTTTGCCCCTTATCCTGCCAGTAGAAACGGTTGCACCAGGGTTAGTAGCCACACGTGAGGCCAGGAGCTGGACTTGGTTGTCAGAGGCTATTTGAGACACACGCCATTGGGAGCATTTAGTAGTTAGTGGGAGCATGTCCCCATTACCAGCCCCGGCTGTAACAAATTTATAGAAATATCATTCTGTAAACCACTGGTGGGTGCGAACTTCTATCGAAGTGTGCGTATAATAGACATCAGTGTCACTGCCAGCAGCACGTTAAACTAGTGGTGAAAAAGCATCTACTTTGACAGATCTTGTCTAAATTACTCATAAAACATACTGCAACCTTCTAACATTGAACCACAGGCATAAAGATACTTCTTTATCAATGTGTAAAATACAATAATCAGGGGTTCTTACTCTTTTTGATGCCTTTGGCAGTCTAGTGAAGCCTAAGGACCCCTTCTCAGAATCACAGATTTAAATACATAAACTAAAATATATAGGATTACAAAGGAAACCAAGGGTATTGAAATACATTATCTAAATGTTAAAAAATGAATGTGTGATTTAATAGTGTATGTAATTATTAATGCAATAAGTAACAAGACTAAACATTTAAAATACAGCTAAGTTAAAATTAAACTTTGTTTTTTACAGATATAGCAGAGTGAAGGTTGTTGTTGTTACTACTGTACTGCGAAATCTATGGTGCTTTGTTGCCTACGTTCATCATTGAAGGAAATGCTAAATTTTGGTTAGAGGTTAGTGAAAATAAAGATGTAAATATTTTTCTGTCCAAGTTCATGGACCCCAGGTTAAGAACCCCTGTAGTAAATGAAGATTGTGGACACTGTACCTCTTCCACCAGCTGTAGCATACGACGAGTGCTCTCCAGGGACTGTGGGGAGACAGAGAACAGAGAAACACACAGTTAGGTCACTGAATCCAACAGTAGAACATCAGAACATTAGAAAGTTTTTGACAAGAACAAGCCATTCGGCCAAACAATGATTGGCAAATTCCTATTCACATAGTGTGTTGAAATAACTATAGCGTTTAGATTGGAAAGTCCCCAATGAACTACTTACTCTCAACTACACAACTAGGTAGTTTGTTCCATGTGTCCACATCTTGCTGTGTAAAGAAATGCTTCCTGATGTTGGTCTGAAATGTCCCTTTACCCGTCTCCACCTATGGTCCCATGTCTTTGATGATGGATTAAATGTGAAGTAGCAGCTGGCATCCGCATTACTTATACCCTAACAACAGGAATTCTGCAGATGCTGGAAATTCAAGCAACACACATCAAAGTTGCTGGTGAACGCAGCAGGCCAGGCAGCATCTCTAGGAAGAGGTACAGTCAGTTAGTCCTGACGAAGGGTCTCGGCCCGAAACAGCGACTGTACCTCTTCCTAGAGATGCTGCCTGGCCTGCTGCATTCACCAGCAACTTTGATGTGTGTTGCTTATACCCGTAATGATTTTTCAACACTTCTATTATGTCTCCTCTCATTCTTCGTCTACTTAGGCTAAAAAGATTTAATTCTTTCAAATCTTTCTTCATAGCTCACAACCTGCAGACCCGCAATGAGTCTAGTTGCCCTTCTCTGAACTCTCTCCAGGGCCTTCACATCCCTCACACAATATGGAGACCAACATTGTAGTCAGTACTCAAGGTGTGGCCTCACAAGCACATTATACCATCTTAAAGAGAACGTCTTGACATAAGCTCCACTGAGCACATTATATAACCCAACGTTCTGTTAGCTTCCTAATCACTTCTGTACATTATCTAGATGTTGTTAGTGATGAGTCTACCAGGACACCCAAATCCTTCTCATACAGAGCCCTTTTCAACTCAATACCTCCTATTGTATATTTATATCCATTATTTCTACTTCCTGTATGTACTGCTTTAAATTTACTTGCATTAAATTTCATCAGCCATTTATCTGCCCACATCTGGATCTTGTTTGGATCTAACTGTTTTGATTCTGCTGCCTGAATGTTATCAGCCCCTCCCCCTAATTTTGTGTCAGCTGCAAACTTTACTAGTTTATTTGTCATGTGTTTATCCAAATCATTAATGTAAATTAGAAACAGCAGCAGCCCCAAAACCAATCCCTGTGGAACCGCACTTTTAACATCTTCTAGGTGTGAAAATGATCTTCTCACCATAACTCATTGTTTTCTGTTTGTGAGCCAATTCTGTGCCCATTCGCACACCTTACCCCCAATCCCTACCTCCTGTAATTTGATTATTGACCTCTTGTGGGGTACTTTGTCAAAAGCCTCTGAAAGTCCAAGTAAGTGACATCAACCACTCTACTGTTATCATAAATTTTATTGCCCCTTCAGAGAACTCCAGCACATCACTATTACATGATTTCCACTTCCTGAACCCATGCCTGTTCTTATCAGCTGCTTTTCCATCTCATTCTTTATTAAATGTTCCCATTATCTTGCCTACAATACACATTAAGCTTACTGGTCTATAGTTACCAGGGTCAGTGTGGTCACTTTTGTTATATACCAGGACAATGTTAGGCCATTTCCAGTCCTTAAGGATTTCACCAGTCGTCAATGACTTCTGAAAAATACATGCTAGGGGTTTGCATGAAATATAATCACAGACCTCTTTAAGCACTGACGTTGTATATGTTGTCTGTCCCTGGATATCTAACTTTCAGCCTCTTCAACTGAAGCAGTAACTCACTTTCTAAGATCCCTAAGTCACTTAAAACAATCTTCTTTTTCTCTACACTTACTGGCATATTGCTAACATCTTTGCAGGTAAATACCTTAGCAAAATATGAGTTAAGAGTATCTGCTATGTCCTCTGCATAATTTAACACCTCACTATTATTCCTAATATGCTTAATTTCCTCCTTGACTTTTCTTTGAAAAAATCTCTTAGGATCAATCTTAGTATCATCAGCAATATCCTTCTCAACCTGTCTTTTGGCAATCTGAAATTCCCTCTTGTCTGGAGCTCTCATATTTTCATATTCCCTATGATTAATATCATGACTATTTTTTCTGTATTCCTTATATTCTTCAGTAATTTTATCTATATCTTTATTCATCCATGCAGTTGATCTATTGTTTTTATTGCTTCACTCGACCTTGGGTATGAACATTTCCTGCACTGCGTGTATTACCTCTTTAAATCGGCCCCATTATTCCTCAACCGACTCAACGTCAAGCAATTCCTTCCAGTTTATCTTATGAAGTCTTTGCTGCATCTGCATAAACTCTGCCTTTCTGAAATTCAATTTAATGGCTTTGGTTTTTACTGATATACTCTCCTAAAAAAAACTTGAGACTAACATCACTACGATCTCTTTTTCCTAAAGGCTCTACAACTTCCATACTCAAAATTCTATCCTGATTGTTACAGAATATCAAATCTAGACAGGCCTCCGCTGTTGTTGGTGCATTTACATACTGGGTCAAAAACAATCATTCAACAACTCAATGAATTCACTTTCCCGTAATCCATTAGTCACAGGGTTCTCCCACTCAATATTCAGGAAATTAAAGTCACTCATGACTATAACATCACCCACAGAACTTGCTTTTATTATATTCTGATAGAGTTGTTTATTAAAATCACTATCAGCATTAGGGTTGTCTACAACATACACCCAAAGCCCTTCGAGTCGGCTCTGCCATTTCATCATGACTCATCCAGTTTTCCTCTCAGCCCCAGTCTCCTGCCTTCTCCCCGTATCCCTTCATGCTCTGACCAATCAAGGATCTATCAACCTCTTCCTTAAGTATACATAAAGACTTGGCCTCCACAGCTGCCTGTGGCAAAGAATTCCACAGATTCACCACTGATAGCTTTCAAGTCTCAGCTAGTTATCTTCACTAAGTGCTCCATTTTACCAGTAATGTAATGTAAAGACTGTTCCCCCAGCTTATCACCACTCTGCACAACTGTGGTGACTGCATCACGGCGGGGATGCGGAGGAATTGAGATGACTGCGAATTGAGGGGTATATATTGTTAGGGGTCTAGAATACTGTGAAGGTAGCGTCACGAGAGGCTGCCGATGCTACAATCTGGAGCAACATGCAAATGGGTCAGGCAGCCTCGGGGGAGGGGAATGGACAGCTGACATTTCAAGTCGAGATCCTCCATCCGGATGGAAAAATAGAAGGGACGTAGGCAGTATCAGAAGGCGACAGGGAAGGGTGATGCAAAAGCTGGTAACTGTGAGTGGCTCCTCATCCCACATCCCAAAGTCATACATTGATAGGGTTAGTACCCACCATAGATGGCCCCAGGCTTGTGAAATGGGGGAGTTGAGAGTCAATGAGGATGGAATAAAATGGGGTTATTGCAGATTCAGTATTCATGCATATGTCTGTTCCTACAAACATTAGAACTAGCTTCCCCTCTCTCTCACATTCTTATCAGTTTCCTGTGCTTTAATTCCGTTCATTACAACTCACTGGGGGTCTGCTTCCTAGATCGAGTGACTGTTGTCTAATTTTTTTTTGACTTATGGACAAAATCTACATACAGACGTCTGAAAACTAAACCCGTAAATTACCAGGTGAGAACCAAGCATTTTATACAAACCATGAAGGCGTGTCAATATGAGGTGCTATCGTAACCATATTCGTTGTTTCAGTAAATGTCACCGTTCTGTCGGGTATAACCTGCACATGGAACGCCGTTGCACGTTACACATGGGGAATGGCTGTTCAGTCCAGTTGGTAAATGATGTGATGCTCGCTATCTCTGTCCCTACTCTGTCTGACTGAATCAGGACATTCTGAAGAGCACAAGTAATTAAAAAGAGGAGGCATGGGAAATGTTTGGTAATTTTTTTTATAATTGAGACGACGCTGGACTGGGTCAAAATTTCAGTGATTTTTACACAATAAAGCACAGATTTTGGGATAATTACAGTCCTTGCTGGAATAAAGCAATTGTAATTTATTAGTATACAGTTGCACATACAGTATCATTATTTCTTTCCAAGGTTACACAGATGCCACGGTTTGTACAGCTGAGTTCTCTTTATACATAAATTGCAGTCTCTCATTGGAAATTCAAAACACCATGCAAACTAGAAGTCACCAGATATCGTAGACATCATAATTTAATTTATTATATCATTGTATTACAGAGGAGCTTTGGTAGATAGAATCTGTGACTGGTAAGAAAACAAATATTGCAATTCTCTTTCTTTTAAATATAGTATTGACCAAAGCCCTACTGCTGGTCTTAAGCTTTAGGTAAGATTTAATAATTCTTGTTCCCTGCAGGGATCTAATTTGAAAATCCCATTCATTCTTTTCAAATGATCGGTATTTTTGTTTCCACTTCTCTTCATTGCCAGAGCCCTGCACCTACACAGTGACTAATTGTCAGCTCTAATTATCCCCTAGTCCTTCACACACCGGCAGCTTCCGCCTTAAATATCTTCTCCATCCTGAAGGTTATACCTCCCGATTTCTCTGCATTCCCTGTCCTTTGCTCACAGCTCCACAACCCTCCGGAGACTCCGAAATAACTGCTGGACATTCAGGTGCAGAAACTGCCTGCCCCAGCAGTCACAGAAACCGGCCCCGAATCAGAACTCCAGTCCTCTCTTCTCTGCTTTCCATCATCATCTTTCGTTTTATCACTTTGTTTTTTTGGAGCAGTTTTCTCTTCCTTCTGTGTTTGCCTCCCACATGCTTGGTTTTATTTCCAAAAGTAATAACTATGCAGATATGTTGTTTTGTGCAAGTTACTGCAGTCTTGAAGTGAGGGCAGAATCACTCTCCTTGGCATCAGAATTAGCTTTAGGTTTAATATCACTGATACTGATGAAGGGTTTCGGCCCGAAACATCGACTGTTTACTCTTTCCCATAGAACCTGCCTGGTCTGCTGAGTTCCTCCAGCATTTTACTTACTTGGATTTCGATAAGGTGCTGCATAAAAGACTTGTCCATAAGATAAGGATGCATAGAGTTGGGGGTGCTGTATTAGCATGGATAGAGGATTGGTTAACTAATAGGAAGTAGAGAGTTGGGATACATGGGTGTTTCTCTGGTTGGCAATCAGTTGTGAACGGTGTGCCACAGGGTTTGGTGCTGGGCCTGCAACTGTTCACACTATATATTAATGATCTGGAAGAGGGGACCGAGTGTAGTGTATCTAAGTTGGCTGATGATACTAAATTGAGAGGAAAAGCAAATTGTGCAGAAGATAAGGAGAGCCTGCAGAGACATACAGATAGGTTAAGTGAGTGGGCAAGGGTCTGGCAGATGGAGTACAATGTTGGTAAATGTGAGGTCATCCACTTTGGAAGGGAAAATGGAAGAGCCGATTATTATTTAAATGGTAAAACATTGCAGCATGCTGTTGTGCAGAGGGACTTGGAAGTGCTTGTGCATGAATCACAAAAGGTTGGTTTGCAGGTGCAGCAGGCTATCAAGGCGGCAAATAGAATGTTGGCCTTCACTGCTAGAGGGACTGAATTTAAGAGCAGGGAGGTTATGCTGCAACTGTACAGGGTACTGGTGGGGCCGCACCTGGAGGACTGCGTGCAGCTCTGGTCTCCTTACTTGAGGAAGGATATACTGGCTTTGGAGGACTAATATTGACTAATATTGGTAAAGGCCAATGATTTCAAAAACCAGCTCTAAAACAAAGAACAATCATGCTTCCCTCACCTGGCATTAAAGTAGGAAAACCCAATCTTTGCTGGGACAATAAGTGTGAGAACCGGCAAAACAAGTCTCTATAGTAATTTCAACATTCCTGCTTAATTTGGCTGAATCCACATGTCCACAGTAAGAAGTGATAAACACAAGAGATTCTGCAGATGCTGGAAATCTTGAGTAACACACACAATATGCTGGAGGAACTCAGCAGGTCAGGCAGCATCTGTGGAGGTGATTAAACAGTTGACATTTCTGGCTGTGACCCTTCATTGAGTTCTGATGAAGGGTCTCAGCCCGAAATGTTGACTGTTTGGTCCACTCCATAGATACTGCCTGACCTGCTGAGTTCCTCCAGTATTTTGTGTGTGTCTACAGGAGCAACAATTTATGAGAGACTAAGCTGACAGCTACGTCAAATCAACACTAACTATTCATGAAATCAACATCATTCCTACATATGAATCCTTGGTGGTGGTGGCATCCGTTAATCTCGCAAGACCATGGATCTGTGCCTGGAAAGTCTTCACTCTCCAGGGCACAGGCCTGGACAAGGTTGTATGGAAGACCAGCAGTTGCCCATGCAGCAAGTCTCCCCTCTCCACGGCACCGATCTTGTCCAAGGGAAGGGCATGAGGACCCATACAGCTTGGCACCGGTGTCGTCGCAGGAGTTGCCAGAGCAAGGTTGAAGGCAGTGTCGGACTGCCTTAGGGACTCCAGCTCCGGATTTGTCCTTAGGGTTTACTCCCGAAGCCTTTCCCATGAGTGGGTATGGCCGCAAGGCAGCAGAGGTTTGAAATCAGAGTTTCCCTCTCTTAGATGGACTGCCTTCCCAGGCTGACGAGCTCCATTTACCCGAAGCACTGGTTTTAAGGCACCAGGACCCGCCTTCACCCCTTCTCCTGTCAGTAAAAACAGTTCCGCTGGGCTCAGAGGCTAAACCACACGAGAAGACCAGGAGATGGACTTGGTTGTCAGAGGCTATTTGATGTGCATGCCGTGAGGAGCACTTTTAGGTAGTGGGAGCTTGTCCCCACTACCACCTCTCGGCTTGACAACCTTGGAAACTATGAATCCTTACTCTAACTATAATTCAGTTTTTAAAAGATGAACCAGGCATGTCCTCAGAGATACATCAAGAGATGGATCAGGGAGTCCTGACTGAGGCCACAGTAGCAGACGTCAAGAGCACATTCTACAAAGTACTGGGAATTCCATTATGTCCCAACCGAGGCAAAGTAGAACCTAGTGAGAGGCTAAAATGTGCCGATCAACCAGCAGGATATACTTGTTAGAAGTTGAGGTTGATCCAGGTTTCACTTTGATAAACTTCTATAGATGTGTGGTGGAGAGGATATTGACTGGCTGCGTCACAGCCTAGTATAGAAACACCATGCCCCTGAATAGAAAATCCTGCAAAAAGGGAATAGATATGGCCCAGTCTATCATAGGGAAAATCCTTCCCACCATTGAGCACATCTACATGAAACATAGCATCCATCATCAAGGACCCCCACCAATCAGATCACGCTCTCTTCTCACTGCTGCCAGAATGTGGTACAAGATCCTCACGACCCACAACACCAGGGTCAGGAACAGTTATTACCCCTCATCCATCGGGCTCTCAAACCAAAGGGGATACTTTCACTCAACTTCACTTGCCCCATCATTGAAATGTTCCCACAACCAAAGGACTCACTTCAAGGACTCTTCATCTCATGTTATTGTATTGATATTTATTGATTATTTATTTATTATTATTTCTTTATTTTTTTATTTGCACAGTTTGTTGTCTTTTGCACGCCGGTTGAATGCCCCAGTTGCCTCAGTTATTCATTGATTGTTTATTGTTATTATCCTATGGATTTATTGAGTATGCACACAGGAGACTGAATCTCCAGGTTGTATATGGTGACGTATATGTACTTTGATAATAAATTTGCTTTGAACTTTGAATTTAAATCTTAATTGGACGAACTGAAGCGCAGCCTGTGTACATTCTGTTCAACAAATAACGTTCCAATGATGTACTTTCCCCAAATGGATTTTGAGAAAATCGGTCAGTCTAACAATTATTAGATTTGAGGTCTGAGACGGAAGTAATGAATTACAGTTTACTTATTTATTTAGAGATACAGCACAGAATAGGCTCTTCCAGCTATTTGAGTCGTGCCACCCAGTAACCCTTGACAGCCCCGATTTAACCCTAACCTAACCACAGGACAGTTTACAATGACTATTTGACCTACCCAGTACGTCTTCGGACTGTGGGAAGAAATCAGAGCACCAGGAGAAAGCCCACACGTTCCATGGGGAGACCATACAAAATCCCTTACAGACGACGCTGGGATTGAACTCTGAACTTCGATGCCCCAAGCGGTAATCAGGTCACACTAAGCACTATGCTACCGTGGCACCCATATGACATATTATGATAGTTCTGGTACACAAAATGCCTTGAGAAAACTAGGACTATGCTAGCGACTAGCTGTTGTGGGAATAATGGACTAACATCTTAAACGTGCGAATGAACAGTAAAGTTTTTCCAAAACCCCTGAATGAGATGAGTTTTTAACCAAGCGTCATGAGCCTTGTGTCATGGTGTCAGAGCAACACAGTTGCCCTTAAAGTCAGCAAGACAAAAGAGTAAGTTGTTGGTCTGAGAGAGAGGAGGATGTTGAACAAACGTTATTTTAATCATCAGAGCTGCTGCAGAGATGGTCGACATCTTTAGTCTCCTAGGTATCCACATTACCAGTGACTCCACAAAAAGGTTATTGAAAAGCACAAGTCAGGAGATGGATACAAGAAAATTTCCAAGTCACTGAATATCCTTTGGAGTACAATTAACTCGATGATCAAGAAATGGAAAGACTATGGCACAGCTATAAATTTGCCTGGGTAGGTCTTCCTCAAAAGCTGAGTGACCGTACAAGAAGAGAACTAGTGAAGGAGGCCACCAAGAGACCTAAGACAACTCTGGAGGCGTTACAAGCTTGAGTGGCTGAGATGGGACAGACTGCACATACAACTGTTGTCCGGGTGCTTCACCAGTCGCAGCTTTATGGGAGAGTGGCAAAGAAAAAGCCATTGTTGAAAAAAAATTATATGAAATCCTGGCTAGAGTTTGCCAGAAGGCATGTAGGAGACTCTGAAGTCAGCTAGAAGAAGGTTCTATAGTCTGATGAAACCAAAACTGAGCTCTTTAGCCATCAGACTAAACGGTATGTTTGGTTTAAGCCAAACACAGCACATCAAAAACACACCATCCCTACCGTGAAGTATGGTGGTGGCTGTATCATGCTGTGGGGATGCTTCACTGCAGCAGACCCTGGAAAGGCGTGTGAAGGTAGAGGGTAAAATGAATACAGCAAAATACAGGAAATCTTGGAGGAAAACCTGATGCACTCTGGAAGACAACTGTTACTTGTGAGAAGACTCGTTTTCCAGCAAGACAATGACCCCAAGCATAAAGCCAAAGCTACCAGGAATGGCTTAAAAACAACGAAGTTAATGTCCTGGAGTGGCCAAGTCAGAGTCCAGACCTCAATCCAATTGAGAATTTGTGGCTGGACTTGAAAAGGGCTGTTCACTCACGATCCCCATGCAATGTGACAGAGCTTGAGCAGTTTTGTAAAGAAGAATGGGGAAGAATTGCAGTGTCCAGATGTGCAAAGCTGATAGAGACCTATCCACACAGACTCAAGCCTGCATTTACTACAAAAGTTCATCTACTATATACTGACTTGGGGGGGGGTGCAATACTGAAGCAATCAGTTATTTTGTGTTTTACAATTGTAATTAATTTAGATCACTTTGTAGAGATTTGTTTTCACGAAAAAGTGAAATTGTTTTGACACGAAAGAGTTGTTTTCTGTTGATCAGTGTCAAAAAAAATCAAATTGAATCCACTGTGATTCAATGTGGTAAGACAAAAAGAAACATAAAACCTTAAGACGTAGGAGAATTAGGCCATTTGGCCCATTGATTCTACTCCAGCATTTCACCACACTGATCCAATTTTCCCCTCAGCCTCAGTCTCCCACCCTCTCCCAATACCCCTTCATGCCGTGACCAATCAAGAATCTATCAACCTCTGCCTTAAATATACATAACAATTTGACCTCCACAGTTGCCTGTGGCAACAAATTCCACAGATTCACCACTCTCTGGCTAAAGAAATTAAACCTCATCTCCATTCTAAAAGGATGTCCTGCTGTTCTGAAGCTGTCTTCTGGTTTTAGACCCTCCCACCATAGGAAACATCCTCTTCACATCCACTCAATCAAAGCCTTTCACCATTCGATAGGCTTCAATGAGGTTACCCCTCATTCTTCTGAATTCTAGTGAATACAGGCCCAGAGCCATCAAATGATATTCATATGACAAGCTGTTCAATCCTGGGATCATTTCTGTGAACCTCCTTTGAACCCTCTCCAGTTTCAGCACATCCTTTCTAAGATAAGGGGTCCATAACTGCTCAAAATACTGAAAGTGAGGCCTCGCCAGTGCTTTATAAAGTCTCAACATTATATCTTTGCTTTTACGTTCTGGTCCCCTTGAAATGAATGCTAACGTTGCATTTGCCTTCCTCACCACTGACTCAGTCTGCAAATTAAACTTCAGGGAATCCTGCACAAGGACTCCCAAGTCCCTTTGTGCCTCAGATTTTTGTATTTTCTTTCCATTTGGAAAACAGTCTTCTTTTCATTTCTTCTACCAAAGTGCATGACCATACACTTCCCGACACTGTATTCCATCTGCCACTTCTTTGCCCATTCTCCTAATCTGTCTACGTTCTGTCTTTGCTTCCTCAAATCTGCTCCATGAGGCGAGAGAAGAGATTGCTGAGCCTCTGGCTAGGATCTTTACGTCCTTGTTGTCAACGGGAATGGTACCGGAGGATTGGAAGGAGGCAAATGTTGTCCCCTTGTTCAAAAAAGGTAGTAGGGATAGTCCGGGTAATTATAGACCAGTGAGCCTTACGTCTGTGGTGGGAAAGCTGTTGGAAAAGATTCTTAGAGATAGGATCTATGGACATTTAGAGAATCATGGTCTGATCAGGGACAGTCAGCATGGCTTTGTGAAGGGCAGATCATGTCTTACAAGCCTGATAGAGTTCTTTGAGGAGGTGACCAGGCATATAGATGAGAGTAGTGCAGTGGATGTGATCTATATGGATTTTAGTAAGGCATTTGACAAGGTTCCACACATTAGGCTTATTCAGAAAGTCAGAAGGCATGGGATCCAGGGAAGTTTGGCCAGGTGGATTCAGAATTGGCTTGCCTGCAGAAAGCAGATGGTCGTGGTGGAGGGAGTACATTCGGATTGGGGGGTTGTGACTAGTGGTGTCCCACAAGGATTAGTTCTGGGACCAATACTTTTCATGATTTTTATTAACGACCTAGATGTGGGGGTGTAGAAGGGTGGGTTGGCAAGTTTGCAGACGACACAAAGGTTGGTGGTGTTGTAGATAGAGTAGGGGATCGTCGAAGGTTACAGACAGACATTGATAGGATGCAGAAGTGGGCTGAGAAGTGGCAGCTGGAGTTCAACCCGGAGAAGTGTGAGGTGGTACACTTTGGAAGGACAAACTCCAAGGCAGAGTACAAAGTAAATGGCTGGATACTTGGTAGTGTGGAGGAGCAGAGGGATCTGGGGGTACATGTCCACAGATCCCTGAAATTTGCCTCACAGGTGGATAGGGTAGTTAAGGAAGCTTATGGGGTGTTAGCTTTCATAAGTCGAGGGATAGAGTTTAAGAGTTGCGAGGTAAGGATGCAGTTCTATAAAACTCTGGTTAGGCCACATTTGGAGTACTGTGTCCAGTTCTGGTCGCCTCACTATAGGAAGGATGTGGAAGCATTGGAAAGGATACAGAGGAGATTTACCGGGATGCTGCCAGGTTTAGAGAGTATGCATTATGATCAGAGATTAAGGGAGCTAGGGCTTTACTCTTCAGAGAGAAGGAGGATGAGAGGAGGCATGATAGAGGTTACAAGATATTAAGAGGAATAGATAGAGTGGATAGCCAGCGCCTCTTTCCCAGGACACCACTGCTCAATACAAGAGGACATGGCTTTAAGGTAAGGGGTGGGAAGTTCAAGGGGGATATTAGAGGAAGGTTTTTTACTCAGAGAGTGGTTGGTGCGTGGAATGCACTGCCTGAGTCAGTGGTGGAGGCAGATACACTAGTGAAATTTAAGAGACTACTAGACAGGTATATGGAGGAATTTAAGGTGGAGGGTTATATGGGAGGCAGGGTTTGAGAGTTGGCACAACTATGTGGGCCGAAGGGCCTGTACGGTGTTGTACTATTCTATATTCTAAATCTACCTGCACATTGAAATATCCCATGACTATTGTAACATTTTCTTTTTGGCATGCATTTTCCATCTCCCGTTGTAATTTTAGACCACATCTTTCTACTGGAAGGGTCTGTTCAGCATTGTATCACAAAATAAATGGTTTTCTAGATTTCTGTATTGAAAGACTAACTAGAGGAGAATTTAGAGAATTTATTGATCTAGCTAAAGACAGACCATGACCTATATACATAAAATCTTCCACTGAATTCAAAGTGACACAGTTCAACATGGAACTAGAGCCTTAAATCTAAACTGAGGGAATTATGGAGTATGACAGGTGTTGGCTGTGACTGACTGGGACCAAAGGGCTATTAAACGGTGCTTGGGCATTGGCTGGCACTTCATGAAATAATACATCAATTGCAAAAAAGGTATACTATGGATTCCTTTGACACACAAACTCAACAGGAAAACGATTCTCATAGCTGGTAGCAGAAATGAAAAACGTTATTAAATGAAAGAGGAGGCTTATAAAGTAGCACTTTACTGGAGGATGGGGTTTGGATTTTAGAATTCAGCAAAAGACAAGAGAATGTCAGAGGAAATGGAGATGGAATATTAGAGTCAGTTGCCAGGAAACATCAGAACAGTTTTCAAATGACAATATTCAAGGAAATGACAGGAAAGGCAGACAGAGTCAAAAATTCAGAGAAAAGTCTCAGCTAGAAAATGGTAAATTTATAAAGGGGAGTGTTATGTTTTGAAATTTCAAAACATTAAACTAATTCAAAAGAAGATGTGGGTATCTGAAATGCGGGTCGAACTCCAGGTTTACTTTAAGAGACCGTATCACGTGGTAATGTGAGGATGTATGCAATTAATATATTTATACATAGAACCCATAATTAATTATTTCACTGAACAAGATTGCTTAATCAACCTATATGTATTATATATAAGTACAGAATTACTCAAATATAACTGAAATATTAAATAGGTGACAGGGAGGAAGTGAAAGAAATTAGTGGGGCTGTAAGTGAAAGATATGAGTGAATAGGTTTTCCTCAGGTTGGCAGAGAGTGACCACATGGGTATTGGAGCAGTCAGTGCTTGGACTCCAGTCATTCATAATTCACATCAAGGATTTGAAGGTTCAGTTGCTCAGCATTCAAGATGAGGTAGTAAATTGGATTAGACATTGGTTCTTCAGGAGAAGCCGAAGAGTATGTAGATGGCTGCCTCTCTGACTAGAGGCCTGTGACTAGTGGTGTGCCGCAGGGATCAGTGCTGGGTCTGTTGTTGTTTGTCATCTATATCAACGATCCGGATGATAATGTAGTTAACTGAATCAGAAAATGTACAAGATGACACCAAGAATGGGGATGTAGTGACAATGAGGAAGACTATCAGAGCTTGCAGTGGGACCTGGACCAGCTGAAAAAATGGCATTTGGAACTTAATGCAGAAAAGTGTGAGGTGTTGCACTTCGGAGATGAGTTATTAACTTCAAACTTTCTGCATAATCACTGAAAGAGTTGAACTGCACGTGCATGTAACGAAAACTGTATAACTCATCTCCTTCTACCTTAGGCCACAAACTTATCAATCACCCCTGCTGTGGACACTTTCTGGATGTCCAAGATCCGTATGCTGCACGACCGCTGGACCAAGTGTGTAAATGTACGAGGGGACTACGTTGAAAAATAAACGTGCTAGGATTTCTAAAATCGACTCCTTCTACCTTAGGCCCAGAACTTATCAATCACCCTTCGTAAAGTTGAATAGGACATTGATGAGTAGATGTACATCAGTGATTGACACACGGTGATGTAGATGCATCTCAATGGTGGTCATACAGTCACGTAGATGTACCTCAGTAATGGACACACAGTGGAGTAGATGTACGTCAGTAATGGACACACAGAGTAGATGTACGTCAGTAATGGACACACAGAGGAGTAGATGTACGTCAGTAATGGACACACAGAGGAGATGTACGTCAGTAATGGACACACAGAGGGGTAGATGTACGTCAGTAATGGACACACAGAGGAGATGTACGTCAGTAATGGACACACAGAGGGGTAGATGTACATCAGTAATGCACACACAGAGTAGATTTACGTCAGTAATGGACACACAGAGGAGTAGATGTACGTCAGTAATGGACACACAGAGTAGATGTACCTCAGTAATGGACACAGTGGAGTAGTTGTACGTCAGTAATGGACACACAGAGTAGATGTACCTCAGTAATGGACACACAGTGGAGTAGATGTACATCAGTAATGGCCACACAGAGGAGTAGATGCACGTCAGTAATGGACACACAGAGGAGTAGATGTACGTCAGTAATGGACACACAGGAAGTAGATGTACCTCAGTAATGGACACACAGTGGAGTAGATGTACATCAGTAATGGACACACAGAGGAGTAGATGTACGTCAGTAATGGCCACACAGAGGAGTAGATGCACGTCAGTAATGGACACACAGAGGAGTAGATGTACCTCAGTAATGGACACACAGTGGAGTAGATGTACATCAGTAATGGACACACAGAGGAGTAGATGTACGTCAGTAATGGCCACACAGAGGAGTAGATGCACGTCAGTAATGGACACACAGAGGAGTAGATGTACGTCAGTAATGGACACACAGAGTAGATGTACGTCAGTAATGGACACACAGAGGAGTAGATGTACGTCAGTAATGGATACACAGAGTAGTAGATGTACGTCAGTAATGGACACACAGAAGGGTAAACGTACGTCAGTAATGCACACACAGAGTAGATTTATGTCAGTAATGGACACACAGAGGAGTAGATGTACGTCAGTAATGGACACAGTGGAGTAGATGTACATCAGTAATGGACACACAGAGGAGTAGATGTACGTCAGTAATGGACACACAGAGTAGATGTACCTCAGTAATGGACATACAGTGTAGTAGATGTACGTCAGTAATGGACATACAGTGTAGTAGATGTACGTCAGTAATGGACACACAGGGAGTAGATGTACATCAGTAATGGACACACAGTGGAGTAGATGTACGTCAGTAATGGACAGGCAGAGGAGTAGATGTACGTCAGTAATGGACACACAGAGGAGTAGATGTACGTCAGTAATGGACACATAGAGTAGATGTACGTCAGTAATGGACACACAGAGGAATAGATGTACGTCAGTAATGGACACACAGAGGAGTAGATGTACGTCAGTAATGGACACACAGAGGAGTAGATGTACCTCAGTAATGGACACACAGTGGAGTAGATGTACATCAGTAATGGACACACAGAGGAGTAGATGTACGTCAGTAATGGACACACAGAGGAGTAGATGTACGTCAGTAATGGACACACAGAGTAGATGTACGTCAGTAATGGACACACAGAGGAATAGATGTACGTCAGTAATGGACACAGAGTAGTAGATGTACGTCAGTAATGCACACACAAAGTAGATTTACATCAGTAATGGACACACAGAGGAGTAGATGTACGTCAGTAATGGACACAGTGGAGTAGTTGTACGTCAGTAATGGACACACAGAGTAGATGTATGTCAGTAATGGACATACAGTGTAGTAGATGTACGTCAGTAATGGACACACAGGGAGTAGATGTACGTCAGTAATGGACACACAGTAAGTAGATGTACATCAGTAATGGATACACAGAGGAGTAGATGTATGTCAGTAATGGACACACAGAGGAGTAGATGTACGTCAGTAATGGACACACAGGAAGTAGATGTACATCAGTAATGGATACACAGAGGAGTAGATGTACGTCAGTAATGGACACACAGTGGAGTAGATGTACGTCAGTAATGGACACACAGAGGAGTAGATGTACGTCAGTAATGGACACACAGAGGAGTAGATGTACCTCAGTAATGGACACAGTGGAGTAGATGTACGTCAGTAATGACACACAGTGGAGTAGATGTACGTCAGTAATGACACACAGTGGAGTAGATGTACGTCAGTAATGGACACAGAGTAGTGTGGATGTATCTCAGTAATGGATCACGTGATGTAGAAGTTCCTTAATGATGGATCGACAGTGATGTAGATGTCCTGTACCTCAGTTATGGAGACACAACGGTGTAGATTTATATCAATGTATCCACAATGGCGCTGATGAACCTCAGTGATGGACTCACCATGGTGTAATATCACTAATGCTTCTATCGTGACGTTACTGTATCTCCACAATGAACCCACAGTGGGTTAATGTATTTCAGTAATGGACCCATCATGCTGTTGCTCCATTTCAGAACTGAATCCACAACTGCATTGTCCTGCCCTGCTCTGGATTCACCAGTGCTATACCCTTTGTGATTGTTGGATCCAATGTACTCCAGCTCTAACTCAGTCTAGGATTCACTGCATTGGTTCTATTGCAGTTGTAGATCCTTCCCTGCCAAGACGTGGGATCACTGTGCTGTCATTGTGCCTGTGTGCTCTGGCTGTAGCTCTTTTCCATTATCCACTGGCAAAGGAAGGGTTAAATGGCACCCAGCAACTCACTGCTATGGTGGCGTATTTGCTAACTAAGATTGGTATTAATTTGTTATGTTTCCTGAAGCCAAAGTATAGAAAATAATTTAAAAGAATTACTGGGAATGCATCAAACCCAGCAAAGTAAAGAACACCTAAAAGGTGGGCTGTTAATATTATGAAGAAATCTTTTTTTTAAACGGCTTTTATAGTCAGTCTTGTCTGATACGAGTCGTGACTCCAGGATAAAAGGATACCAAATCCAAACACTAATATTCACGACCCAGGGGGCTTAAAAATCGTGTAGCATGAAATCAAATTTTCTAATGCCTCCTCAAAGCGTAATGCTCCACTTACTTAACTTGCTTGTTCAGTTCCATTGGTAAAGACCCAGCAGAGAGTCTCACATGACAACGGTGTGCTGCTGAGTTAGCTGGGGCTGGTATTCGATTGCTTCCTCAGGTACTCTGCTGAGTTATTGCATTTCAATAATATCCAGAAATACACCTAGTGACCACTTTATTAGGTACACCTGCACACCTGCTCATTAATGCAAATATCTAATCGACCAATCTTGTGACAGCAACTCAATGAATAACAGCATGCAGGCATGGTCAAGAGACTCAGTTCTTGCTCAGACCGAACATCAGAATGGGGAAGAAATGTGATCTAAGTGACTTTGACTTTGGACTGATTGTTGGTGCCAGATGGGCTGGTTTGAGTATTTCAGAAACTGCTGATATCTTCGGATTTTCACATATAATAGTCTCTGGAGTTTACAGAAAATGGTGTTAAAGACAAAAACATCCAAAGCCAAAATGCCTTGTTAATGAGAGAGGTCAGAGGAGAATGACCAGACGGGTTCAAGTTGACAGGAAAACATCAGTAACTCAAATATCCACGTGCTACAACAGTGTTGTGTAGAAGAGCATCTCTGAACACACACCGTGTCGAACCTTGAAGTGGACGGGCTACAGCAGCAGAAGACTATCAACCCATAGTCAGTGGCCACTTTTTTAGGTAGAGGAGGTACTGAGTGTCGGATCCTCCTAACTCCTTTCCTTTCCAACCCAGGACAAGTGCAAATGAGGCGAGTTTGCTTGTTCTCACAATGAACATGTGGGTTCCCCAGTGCTCTGATTCTTTCCCCCAGTCCAAACACGAGCAGGCCAGAAGGGTAACTAAACTCTGTAGATTATCCCTAGTGTGAAGGTGAGTGGTTGGATTAAGGGGGAGCTGATGAGAACAGAGGGTCAATGATGAAAATGCAGTTATTGTAAATGAGTGGTTGATGGTCAGTATCGACACATTGGGGCAAAGAGCCTGTTTCCGTGTTGTATCATTGACACTGGACCCTCTCCAATGCCAGCACATCTTTTCTTAAATAATGGGCCCAAAACTGCCCACAGTACTCCAAATGCAGTCTGACCAATTCCTTATTTATCCTCAGCATTACATCCTTAATTTTATATTCTAATCATCTTGAAAAGAATGCTAACATTGAATTTGCCTTACTCAAACCTGCAAGTGAACCTTTAGGGAATCCTTCATGAGGACTCCAAGTCCCTTTCCACCACTGATTTCTAAATTTGCTCCTTTTTTAGAAAATAGTCTATGTCTTTATTCCTTAGACAAGTGGTCCCCAACCTCCGGGCCGCAAAGAATGCAGCGGTAGCCGGAACACACCCGGCACATCTTTTAGAAAAAAGCTGAAATAAACAAGCTAATTAATTAGGTGCCGCCCGGCACGTAAATGCCCATTTACATGCCAGGCGGCACCTAATTAATTAGCTTGTTTATTTCAGCTTTTCTTAAAGATGTGCTGGGTGTGTTCCGGCTACCGCTGCATTCTTCGCGGCCCGGAGGTTGGGGACCACTGCCTTAGTCCAAAGTGTATGACCATACACTCCCCTACTTCTGCTGCTTCTTTGACTAATGTACTGCAGCTGGAAGAAAAAAGAAATCCAAATGATTGTTCCCCTGACATTCCCAAGTCTGGGAACTGGTCCTTGATGTTCCAGCTAGGCCACAGGGTTTGAAATTCTCATCTTTCCGTTCTAGTCCCTTGTGAGGCATGCTATTATTTATTTATTTATTGACCTACAGGGCAAAACAGACCCTCCCAGCCCTTTGTGCTGCGCCGCCCAACAATCCCCTAATTTAATCCTGGCCTAGTCATGGGACAACTTACAATGACCAACTCTCTTGAAGTTCAGAAGGATGGCGGGGGATCTCAATGAAACCTATGAAATGTTAAAAAGTCTATAAAGAGTGGACGTAGAGAGGATCTTTTCTGTAGTGGGGGAGCGCAGCATCAGAATAGAAAGATGTCCCTTTAGAACAGAGGTGAGAAGGAACTTCTTTCGCCAGAAGTGATGAGTCTGTGAAATTCATTGCCACAGATACTGTGTAGGCCAAGTTGTTGAGTATATTTAAAGTGGAGGTTGATAGGTTATTGATTAGTAAGGGTGTCAAAGGTTGTGGGGAGAAGGCATGAGATTGGGGTTGAGATTGGGATAACATATCAGCCATGATGGAATGGTGGAGCAGACTTCATGGGCAGAATGATTCTCCTCTGTATTACGGTCATATGAAGCAAGAACAAGTGGGTTTGAATGGCTTATTTTCGCACAGTAAGCTTAATGTAATTGACGTTCTCAAGACAAAACTGCAATAAGATGCCAATCGGCAAAAGTCTGTATGCAGACGTACTATTTTATACACCCAGACAGCACTTAGCTCTACACTAAGGGCAGAAGTATTTTGTATCAGAGCAAGTTAACTTTTGGACTGCTGGAGTAAAACTCTTTCCATTCCACTGGAGTCATTATGGAAAGAGCTCATATTATATTAGCACCTCCTTACTTAAAACTAATTCAATTTATCTATAATTGTGCCAATGCTATTTACAAGAGTTAATTTAAAAATAAATTAATTTGCAAATCAATTGATCTGAAATCCATGTCAAATGACCCCCGCAGTCTCCTTCAAAGGCTGTACCATGGTGACGATACCAGAACTTTCACTGGAATGCGGCATATTAACAGACTAATGCACAAATCTTTGGATTTGAGCAAATGATTGAGGCTGGCACACACCACCTCCCCCCATCCCCAGCATGGTTCTGTCAGTGTGGGGCAGTGTCAGGGCTGACGGCTTCCAAATGAGTTCTTAAATTAAGCTCTGGTCTCCCTTTCCAGAGGCCGAAGATCCTTCAACACCTGAGTTACAGAGATGGGTTAAATAGGTTAGGGTTAGGATTACAGAGATAGGTTAAATAGGTTAGGGTTAGGGTTACAGAGATAGGTTAAATAGGTTAGGGTTAGGGTTACAGAGATAGGTTAAATAGGTTAGGGTTACAGAGATAGGTTAAGTAGGTTAGGGTTACAGAGATAGATTAAATAGATTAGGGTTAGGTTTACAGAGATAGGTTAAATAGCTTAGGGTTAGGGTTAGGGTTACAGAGATAGGTTAAATAGGTTAGCGCTTTATTCCCTGGAGCTCTGGAGGATGAGAGGAGACCTCATAGAGCAGGGGTTCCCAACCCCTTTTACTGCCATGGACCAATACTATTAAGCAAGGGACCAATGGACCCCAGGTTGGGAACCCCTGTTATAGAGGTATACAGTACAGAACTGAGGGATATTGATAGGCCTGTAGGCTTTTCCCCTGAGATTGGGCGAGACAAGAATGAGAGGTCACAGGTTAAGAGTGAAAGGTGAAATGTTTACGAGGAATCTGTGGGGGAGCTTCTTCACTCAGAGGGTGGTGCAAGTGTGGATCGAGCAGCTAGCCGAAGTGGTGGGTGTTGGGTCGATTGTGGCATTGAGAAGGTTAGGATGGGTAAATGAATGAGAGAGGTAAGCAGAGTTAAAGTCCAGGCACACGCAGTGAAGACTAGGCAGAAAACCAGGTCTGCATGGACTAGACAGGCCGAAGAGCCTGTATCTGTGCTGTAATGTTGTATGACCAGTTTCGTTAGTTAGTTACTGCCCGTTATGCCGCTGCCGTTTAAGGCAGCAATGGGGTTCCTCCATCTCCGTCTGTCCTTGACCATCGACTCCATTATGCCCCAGGTGTGGTAAGGGTCTTGGTCTGGGTGGTGTTGGCAGCTTCCTCATTGTGCCGCTAGCTTCCTCTCGGTTTTCAGCACTATCAGCCACGTAAGTCCCAAATGGACACTCAGGAATACTGTCAGGCACAGATACAGAATGATTCTTCATTGCTGTTTCCATAACAATTTTTTTGAACAGTCAGTGTTGTTAGCCTTGAGCTGAACAGCCAATCTGTATGACCCAGTGGACCACTCTTAGCCTGGCCTCTACCCTTGACCTGTTTGGCATGGGTGACCCTACCAAGAGTCAAAGCACAAGGCCCTGACTCCAGCTAACGTAGATCTCTGGCTAGCCTCCAAACCTACGACAAGGTTGTGGTCCTCTTGGAGGATGAACAAGAGTTATTTCTCTATCTGTCTATCTATTTATTTGTTTATACCATAAATACACACAGCGTGGAATGGGCCCTTCAAGCCGTGCTACCCAATAAACCCCTGATTTAATCATAACTAAATCACTGGACACTTTACAACGACCAAGTAACCTACTAACCAGTACGTCTTTGGCCTGTGTGAGGAAACCAAAGCAC
Organism: Mobula hypostoma; assembly: GCF_963921235.1. Lineage (NCBI taxonomy): Eukaryota > Metazoa > Chordata > Chondrichthyes > Myliobatiformes > Myliobatidae > Mobula > Mobula hypostoma. The sequence continues at coordinate 1,576,919 of NC_086106.1, forward strand.
CTGGAAGAAACCCATTCATTCGACAAGAAGGCCATACAGACTCCTTACAGAGAACGCTAGAATTGAACTCTGAACTCCAGATGCCCTGAGCTGTAATAGCTTCGCTCTAACCACTATATTACCGTGGCACTCCATTATTGGTCCTGCCTGTTAAACCTTTCTCCTGTGATCCACTCTCCTCTCCTGTCAGACTGCTTTCTCTCCAGCCTGTTATCTTTCCCACTCACTTGGCTTCACCTGTCACCTTCTAGCTCTGCTTCCTCTCTTCCCCTACCTTTTTATTCTGGCATTTTCCCCCTTCCTTTCCAGTGCTGATGAAGGGTGTCAGCCTGAAGCTTCGACTTTTTATTCATTTCCATAGATGCTGCCTGACCTGCTGAGTTCCTCCAACATTTTGTGGCTGTTGCTTTGAATTTCCAGCATCTGCAGAGCTTCTAGTGTAGATATTATGCCAAGAGTCACTTTGATGTCTGTGGGAGGCTGCAGCACACTAATAAGATGCCTCAGTTTCTATAAAGGTTCAATTTAATACGAGAGAATGTGTATGGTATACAACGTGAAATTCTAACTCTTCACAGACATCCATGAAACAGAAAAAGAACAATGAATGAATGAATACATATAATGCAACAATGGCTAAGATTTTGTAACAGTGTTGTGGAGTCATGAATCACACACTGCAGAAAGAGGCCAGTCAGACCATCATCTTTTTTTTTTGCGTGTGCCTGTGTGCGTGCAAGTCTGTGCGTGTGTCCGTGATGATGTCTTTTTCATGGCTTTTACAAGGCACGGAGCGAGAGAGAGACTGTGTGGCATGTCACTCCCCACACAGACATTTCCGCAGTATTTTCCCTATTATTTTACGAGGTCGAGTTGCGATCTCGACACTCAACCCGGCACGGATGGAAAGCATGCTCGGGAGCGGACCCGACTGGTTTCGAACCCGGGAACCTCTGCTCCCGGGTCTGGCGCTGATGTCACCAGCCGGCCCCCAGACCATCATCTTCTTGCTGACCACTTACGCTCGGCATGATTCCCACTTTATTCTCATCAAGATCCTCCAGATTCTACACCCCACCCAAATTCTAGTCCTCACCTACACCACGAAGGGCAATTTACAATAGCAATTATGCTACCGACTGACAGGTCAGGAAAAGCACACGGTCACAGGGAGAACATGCAAACTCCACACAGAGAGCAGCCTAGGTCACCGCCGCTCCTACCTGCCCCACCATCGTGGGAAGCTGAGGGGTACGGTGAGGTCCTTGAAGGGCATTATATACACACTCGTGGCCACTTTATTAGGTACACCTGTACACCTCATTAGTGCCAATATCTAATCAGCCAATCATGTGGCAGCAACTCAATGCTTAAAAGCATGCGGACCTGGTCAAGAGGTTCAGCTGTTGTTCAGACCAAATGTCAAATTGGGGAAGAAATGTGATCTAAGTGACTTTGACAGTGAAATAATTGTTGGTGTCAACGGTTTGAGAATCTCAGAAACTGGTGATCTCCTAGGATTTTCATGCTCTACAGTTTCTAGAGTTCAGAGAATGATGTGAAAAACAAAAAAACAATTCAGAGAGCAGCAGTTCTGTGAGCAAAAATATCCTGTTAATGAGAGAGGTCAGAGGAGAAGGATCGGACGGATTCAAGCTGACAGGAAGGTGACAGTAACTCAAATAACCACACGTAACAACAGTGGTGTGCAGACGAGCATCTCTGAACTCACAACATGTGGAACCTTGAAGTGGACGGGCTGCGGCAGCAGAAGACCACGGACATACACTCAGTGCCATAATACACAGACACTGGCCCCTGTAGTATCCACGACAGCTTCAAAGAGTGGTGCCTCAAAATGGCAGCATCTATCATTAAGGACACACTCCCCTCCCCATCACCCAGGACATGTCCACTTTTCACTGTTGCCATCAGGGGAGGAAATACAGGAGCCTGAAGACACACACTCAGTGATTCAGGAACAGCTCCTTCCCCTCTGCCGTCCGATTTCTGAATGGACACTGAACCCATGAACACCACCTCACTACATTTCTATTTCTGTTTTTGCGCTACTAATGTAATTAATCTATTTAAGATACATACACACATATATGTACATATATTAAATAGATAAATTATATACGTTTTTCTCTATTATCATGTATTGTATTGTACATACTGCTGCCGCAAAGTTAACAAAAGTCATGACATAAGCTGGAGATATCAAACCTGATTCTGATATATATTTATTTATATACTATATATAAACAGTCTGCTCGATATTAATGCCTTTGACCTTAGGTTTGATCACTCTGCTGAACGGGAGACTCGGTAACGATGTAAGCTTGAATTATTATCACTGTAATTATCGTCTTTGATCTATACTCATTGATAAATTCTCCAAATGGCACTTGTCCAGCTAAAAAGCTCATAAAAATTCATTGCATCCTGTTATTTGAGAAGCATTCTGCTCAGAAGGAGGCAAAGACAGCCAGTTGCCTGTTATGTGTGCTGAATCCGTACTGATTTAGTCTTTCAAAGAACAGCTTTCTTTACAGCCTTTGAGAGGGGCTCATTGATATTCATAGCATTCTGCCTTTGAAATACTATGACTGATATTAATGGTCCATTATCAATATTTCATGCAAAGCTGGTTAATATTCAGTAGCTATATCAGAGATGTGACTGACTTGCTTACCTAAGAGCACTGGCAGGAATTGGCTGAATTATACTGAGTCACTCTAAATCCTAAAGGAGCAATCAATGTTAGGTACATTTTGGTGAGACTCAGCAGGACTTCAGCATCATAGTCCACTCTTCTTTTCAGATTCCTACTTCCTCAGCTTTTTACCTTTCCCACCTATCACCTACCAGCTTCCCACATCACGTCCCCCTCCCCTACCTACCCACCTTCCTTTTCACCTGGTCTCACCTATCACCTGCCAGTCCTTCCCTAACCCCCCTCACCTTCTTCCAGTTCTGATGAAGGATCTCTGCCCAAAACAACAACGGTTAATTTCACAGCACAGATGCTGCCTGACCTGGAGTGTCCCTCCAGCGTTTTCTGTGTGTTCCTCTGCATCTCCAGAATCTCTTGCGTTTTTAAACTGCATAACTATAATTTTTTTTTCCCCTACATTCCCATCCATCTCCCCCAAATTCTGCCACTCACCTGCAAGTTAGAATCAGAATCAGGTTCAATATCATTGGCGTATGTCGTGGAATTTGTTAGGAGCAATTCAGAGTGGCTAATTAGCCCAGAGATCTGCAGGTCACAGGCTCAGCATGCGAACTCCACATGGACAGCAGCCAGTTGGGAGGAATCCTAGTGTCTGGAGATGTGAAGCAGCAGACCCAGCCATGGCAGCTACTTGAACATCTTCCATTGGACTTGACAGCGCAGAGCCGCGGGGTGGTGAGGAGTACAAACCAGGTACAAAGGCGACCCTCAGTGGCCACTCTGTTCGGCCCACCTGTACTGCTGCTCACTAACGCAAATATCTAATCAGCCAGTCATGCGGCAGACCAAACATCAAACTGGGGAAGAACTGACTTTGACTGTGGAATGATTGTTGGTGCCAGACGGGGTGGTTTGAGTATCTCAGAAACGGCCGATCTCCTGCGATTTTCACACACGACAGTCCCTAGAGTTTACAGAGAATGGTGTGTGGAACAAAAATGACACCCAGGGAGCGGCAGTTCTGTGGGTGAAAACGCCTGGTTAATGAGCTGGCTCAGAGGAGAATGGCCGGACTGGTTCAAGCTGACAGGAAGGTGACAGTAACATAAATAACCACGTGTTACAACATGGGCGTGCAAAAGAGCATCTCTGAATACACCACACACCAGACCTTGAAGTGGATGGACTACAGCAGCAGAAGACAACAAAAATACACTCAGTGGCCACTTTATTAGGTACAGGAGGTAGGTAATAAAGTAGCCACTTTGCTATGTGGTGTGTCTCAGTCACCCCATGGACATAAGGAAATGAAGAATCTAAAATAAACTTGTTACAAAATAAAACTTGGGCTAAGAGGAAAGAAGAAGAAGAAGAACATGAACATAAACAACAATAGGAAACTGGAAGACTGGGAAAACATTAAAAGGAAATAAAGAATCACAAACACAAGAGATTCTGCAGATGCTGGAACACACACAAAACGCTGGAGGAACTCAGCAGGTCAGGCAGCATCTACAGAGAGGAACAAACAGTCGACGTCTTGGGCCAAGACCCTTCATCAGGACTGGAAAGGAAGGGGGAAGAAGTCAGAATGAAAAGGTGGGGGGAAGGTGAGGGGGACAGGCTAGAGGGTGACGGGTGAAGCTCGGAGGGAGGATGAAGTGAGAACCCAGAAGGTGAGAGGTGGAAGATGTGAAGGACTGAAGAAGGAGGAATCTAACAGGAGAGGTGAGTGGTCAATGGAAGGAAGGAAAGGAAGGGGATGATGGCAGCTGAGGAGAAGAGAAGGGCTGAGGGTATATCAGAATAGGGAATGAAAAATGAGAGAAGGAGGAGGGTATGAAATTACCAGAGATGAGAAAATCGACGTTCATGCCATCAGGTCGGAGGCTACCCGAACAGAATATGAAGTGTTGCTCCTCCAACCTGAGTTAGGCCTCATCATGGCAGTAGAGGAGGCCATGGTCAGACACGTCAGAATGGGAATGGGTAGTCACACTGAACTGCGTAGCCACTGGGACATCCTGTCTTTTGCAGCAGACAGAGCAAAGGTGTTCAATGGAGTGCTCCCGCCCCCCATTCTGCATCAAGCCTCACTGTAGTAGAGGAGGCTGCACTGGGGCCATACAATAGATGATTCCGACACACTCAATGGTTCGGTGGTTACTCCGACATTAAATGGAAGCAGTGAACCATTGTCACCTCACCTGGATGGACAGTTTGGGGCCATTTAACATCTGCCGGACGATGCTGAGGATGTTCTACGAGTCTGTGGTGGCCAGTGCTATCATGTTTGCTGTTGTGTGCTGGGGCAGCAGGCTGAGGGTAGCAGACACCAACGGAATCAACAAACTCATTCGTAAGGCCAGTGATGTGGTGGGGATGGAACTGGACTCTCTGACGGTGGTGTCTGAAAAGAGGATGCTGTCCAAGTTGCATGCCATCTTGGACAATGTCTCCCATCCACTACATAATGTTCCTGATGAAGGGTCTCGGCCTGAAACGTCGACTGTACCTCTTCCTAGAGATGCTGCCTGGCCTGCTGCGTTCACCAGCAACTTTGATGTGTGTCACTACATAATGTACTGGTTGGGCACAGGAGTACATTCAGCCAGAGACTCATTCCACCGAGATGCAGCACAGAGCGTCATAGGAAGTCATTCCTGCCTGTGGCTATCAAACTTTACAACTCCTCCCTTGGAGGGTCAGGCACCCTGAGCCAATAGGCTGGTCCTGGACTTATTTCATAATTTACTGGCATAATTTACATATTACTATTTAATTATTTATGGTTCTATTACTATTTAATTATTTATGGTGCAACTGTAACGAAAACCAATTTCCCCCGGTATCAATAAAGTATGACTATGACTGAATGGTGAACCAGCAAGCACTGAGCTAGAACTGTAATCATGGGCCAAAGAGCCTTACTCTTTAAATGTAAGAGCGATATTTAATTCTACTGCCATTATTTCATGGATTAATCTAGAAATAAATTGCACACTGATTGGTGTGAAATTCATTTCCAAGGGCTTGTTCGAGTGGCTTGCCGTTAATCTCTTCCCCATTTACATCTTCATTTCTATTTTGCGATTGAGGGATTTCTGGTGTTCTCTCTGATGGAGGTACCTGCCGCCCTTAACAACAGAGAGAGAGAGCTCTCAACTGAGAGCTGAGGGCAGCGCTCTGAAATCGGACTCAGGCACATGAGTGCAAAGCACAGAGCGGAGTGCTGGACAAGAGCTGTTCCCAGAACTGAAATTACACTGAAGCCCTTAACACCGTAAGACATAGCAGCAGAAATAGGCCACTCGGCCCATCGAGTCTTGTCTATCATTACATCATGGCTGATCGATTATCCCTCTCAATCCCATTCTCCCGTCTTGGAGTCATAAAAATGTACAGGCTCTTCGGCCCATCTAGTCCATGCCGAACCATCTAAACTGCATACTCTCATTGACCTGCTCTGGGACTATAGTCCTCCATACCCCTACCAACCATGTACCTATCCAAACTTTTTTTGAAACATTGAAATCAAGCTGCATGCACCACTTATGCTGGAAGCTCATTCCATACTCTCACCCCTCTGAGTGAGGACATTTCCCCTCATATCAACACTCACAACACGCTGGAGGAACTCAGCAGGTCGAGCAGCATCCGTGGAAAAGATCAGTCGACGTTTCGGGCCGGAATCCTTCGTCAGAGTTCCGGCCCGAAACGTTGACCAATCTTTTCCACGGATGCTGCCCGACCTGCTGAGTTCCTCCAGCGTGTTGTGAGTGTTGCTTTGACCCCAGCATCTGCCGAGTATTTTGTGTTTCCCCTCATGTTCTCCTCCACCTTTTCACATTTCACCCTTAACCCATGACCTCTAGTTGTAGTCCCACCCAACTTCTCTCTGTAACCTGACCAGTCAAGAACCCTATCAACTTCTGCTTTAAATATACCCAGTGACTTGGCCTCCACAGCCGCCTGTGGCAATGAATTCCACAGATCCATCACCCTCTGGTTAAGCAATTCCTCCTCATCTGTTCTAAATGGAACATGTCAAGTAGATGTAAAATAAAGAATGTTGTGATTTAATTGTCCATGATCTCATTGTTGGTTCTGAATTTTAGCATTTTGTTACAGCTACATTTTATACAGGGTGATAAGGGCACTATAGAAATGTACATTCACTATCATCCCTTTTGCAGGGCTTGGTCTTTCTACAAAGGCCCAGGTAACTATGTTCTTCTCCAGATTGATGAGGGCAGTGAGGATAACGCTGTCTAAACCCGATGGCCAATTGATTAGGTACGGCGGCACACCGGCTCGTTAATGCAAGTATCTAATCTCGCAATCGTGTGGCAGCAGACTGTGGCCCTCCGTTGGTTGGGATTGATCGTAGACATTGCATCTTAGCTATTGATATACCACGTTGGTGCAGCGCTGTCTTGGCTGACAAGACCAATGTGAGCATGGCAGTCTCTGCTGCAAAGGACACATCTACCAGAGGTCTCGGCTCTACTGGAGATGCAGTCTTCCTTTCTATGGGCCCCTTGGTCTTCTGCCACTTTCAGAAACTTTTCTTCAGCTGACTGAAGGTGTTGTTCCTCCACCTGGTGCAGTCGGCTGCAGATTCCTCCCAGGGTCAATGTCGATGTCCAGCGCCTTCACGTCCCATTTGCGGACATCCTTGCAGCAGAGTTGCAGGCGGCCAGTGTTTCTCTGCCTGAAGTCAGCTCAACGTAAAGGATATCTTTTGTGTTGAGGCCACCCTGTATACAGCAGACGTGCCCCAGGCAGCGCTGCCTGAGCAGGGTGTACAGGCCAGGGAGGCCGGCACGTAAGAGAATTTCAGCAGTAGCTACTCCGTCTCTCCAGAGGATGCCCAAGGTGCAACGAAGGCACCTTAAATGAGGGGGTTGAGCCTTCTCTCCAGCCTGACGCACGTTGAGCGGGTCTCACCACTCTTCAGCAGTGTGCTGCTAACACGAGCGTTGTACATCAACCGGCAGCAGCTCAATGCACAAAAGCACGCAGACATGGTCAAGAGGTTCAGTTGCTGTTCAGACTGAACATCAGAATGGGGAAAGAAATGTGATCTAAGTGACTTTGACCATGGAATGATTGTCGGTGTCAGGTGGGGTGGTTTGACCATCTCAGAAACTGATCGGCTGGGATCTTCACGCACAGCAGTCTCTAAAGTTTACAGAGAATGGTGCAAGAAGCAAAAAAAAAAAAAATATCTAGTGGGCAGGAGTTCTGTGGGTGAAAATGCCAGAATGATCAGACTGGTTCAAGCTGACAGGAAGGCGACAGTAACTCAAATAATCATGTATTGCAACAGTGGTGTGCAGAAGAGCATCTCTGAATGCACAACCCTTCAAACCTTGAAGCGGATGGGCTACAGCAGCAGATAAGCACACCGGGTTCCACTCCTGTACTTAATAAAGTGGCCACTGAGTATAAGAAGAAGAAGAAAGCCCTTAACTCCAAATGGAGTCATCAGGATGCTGTCATGACTGTTGTTTTAGCAGGCCTTTTTATTTTTACGAGGCCAAGTTGCTCGCTCGACGCTCAACCCAGCACAGATGGAAAGTGTGCAAGGGAGCCGGCTGGATTCGAACTCAGAAGCCTTCTCTCGAAAGTCCGGTGCTGATGCCACTACGCCACCAGCTGGCTACTGAGTATATAGTGTGCACATTTCTGGTCACCTACCTACAGGAAAGATGTAAATTAGATTGAAAGAGTGCAGAGAAAATTGACAAGAATTTTGCTGGGACTTGAGGACCTAAGCTGTAGGGAAAGCCTGAATAGATTAAGACTGTATTCCCTGAAGCATAGGAGAATGAGGGGAGATTTGATGGTGGTATACATAATTATGAGGGGCATAGAGAGGATAAATGCCAGCAGGCTTTTTCTATTGAAGTTGGATGAGACCTGGACTAGAGTTCATAAGTTCAGGATGAAAGGTGAAATATTTAAGAGGACCATGAGGGGGAACTTCTTCACAAAGAGGGTGGTGAGAGTGTGGAACGAGCTGCTGATGGAAGTGGTGGATGTGGGTTCCTGTTCAACATTTAAAGACATTTGGATAAGTACATAGACAGAAGGTGAAGGAGAGCCTTTGGTCCAGGCTTGGGTCAATGGGACCGGGCAGAATAACAACTCAGCATGGACTAGATGGGCCAAAGGGCTTGTTTCTGTGGTGTAGTGTTCAGTGACACTACATGAACTTCAGCAAGAAGCTTTGAGAAGGTCCCATGTGGGAGGCTGGCCTAAAAGGTAACAGCCCATAAGATTCAGGACCAGTTGGCAAATGGTCAACGCTGATCACGCGGTGGGTGACAGCGGAGGGTAAATTTCGCGACTGGCAGCCCATGTTCTGTAGGACCCTCACAATTTGTTAAATTCAGTAATAATTTGCACATGAATGTTGGAGGTACAGTATGATTAGTAAATTCACAGGTCACAGAACAACTTCTTTCAATAGTGAGGATAGTTTTTGGCTGTAGGATGATATTGATAAGAAGGGCAGAAAAATACTGATAGATTTTACTTGTTATTGGTGTCAAGATGATGCATTTTGGGAGCAGTGATCAGGGTAGGACATACACAAAGGATGGCAGAGCCCTAATGAATACAAAGAAACAAAACAAAATTAATTCATTATCAAAACACACATGTACTACCCTGAGATTAATGTTCTGGTGGGCATTCACAGTAAATGTAAGAAACACAACTGATTCAGTGAAAAACTGCACACAACAGGACGGACAAATAACTAATGTGAAAAAGACAACAGACTATGCAAACACAAATAGAAAAATAAATATAATAATAATAAATAAGCAGTAAATATCAGGAACATGAGACGATGGGTTCTTGAAAGTGAGTCCATAGGCTGTGGGAACATTTCAATGATGGGGCAAGTGAACTTGAGAAAAGTTATCCCCTCTGATTCAGGAGCCTGATGGTTGAGGGGTAACAACTGCTCCTGAACCTGGTGGTATGAGACCTGAGGCTCCTGTACCTCCTTCCTGATGGCAGCGGTGAGAAGAGAGAGTGGTCTGGATGGTGAGGTTGTCAGTGGGAACAGCTCAGTGTTGGGTTGAGTGAAGCTGAGTGAAGTTATCCCCTCTGGTTCAAGAGCCTGATGGTTTAGGGATCTCAATGTACAAGTACAACAATCCACGATGTTGGCAACACAGGAATATGGAATAATTGCCTTTTTTGGCCAAGGCTTAGAATATGATTCAAATTACATCCATTATCAAAGTGTGTATGCAGTATATGACCCTGAGATTTGTCTCCCCACAGTGACAGCTATGAAACAAAGAAAACCATGGAACTTATTTGAAGAAAAATACCAACACCGCCCCCCCCCCAATTGGTTAAAAAAACCAGCAAAAACTAAGTGAGAAACACAGAATATAAAACATCAAACCACAGAGCATTGGGACCATCTGGGCTGCTCAGTTTGGTTCAGTTCAGTTCCATTTAGTGCAAGTGTATCTTTATCAAAATGGTGGTTAGTTTTCATACACAACTGCCATGGCTCAGCTTATGGGATGCAGTGTTTCAGTTCTGGGCAGCGACTGGGTAGGCCGGGTTTGCTCATCTTAGAGGAGAGGAAGCTGATGGAGAACCTGGCAGAGGTAGTCAAAATGACTGGGGACGGAGAAAGGTTAGATTCCTCATTGAAGAGGTGTTCAAAGGATTGAAGGGTACCCGAGCATAGTTGAAACCGGAATGAACGTTGAGTGGCTGGTGGAGGCCAAGGCTCTCATAACAGTTACAAAATACAGAGATTTACTAAGACACAGAAGGTTTGGACCATCTACCGAAAATGGGATTACCATATATCAACACACAATGTCAGTGAGGACAGCTCGAATGGCCTACATTGGTGCTATATGACTGAAAGGGCAAGGTAGGAACGAGAGGCTAAATGACCTAAACCTGTTCCTATATCTGATGCTCCCATGCTCTGCAATGAAATGAGAAACCACTGTGGACCATTCCATTTCAGAGTATCACATGCAAACTGCTCCACAAAATCGGCATTACATCCAACCTTTAAGTAATTCTAGCAACCAAGGCACATCTTCACAATCAGAATCTGAAACAAAGGGAAACCTGGGGTCCAAACGCTTAACCTAAAGCCAGTTCAAGGGAAAAGTCATCGTATATAGAACATAGGACAGTAGAGGAACAAGCCCTTCAGCCCACAATATTGTGCCGATACAATTAAATAGATGGAGAGGCTTAGGGCAGGATTTATTTGAAACTTTCTATCGGAGAGGATTGTAGCTGTATTTGATAATGCGAAGACTGCAATTCATAGATTTGTTAACTCTGAAATCAGTCAATGAATGTGCAAATTAAGCTGGAAAGTGGATGTTTTCATCTATGATCTTCAACACTGGTCTTTACCATCCCAAATCTTTTGTTCCTATGGAAATTCTTCCATGTCCCAGTCAATCATTCAGCACAGTCCCTTGTCCCACAATTTCCATGTCATAGTCAGTCATTGAGCACAGTCCCTTGTCCCATCACTTCCATGTCACAATCAGAGTCATTCCATACCATAAGACCATAACACATAGAAGCAGAATTAGGCCATTTGCCCCATCGAATCTACTCCACCATTCAATCATGGCTGACTCTTCTTTTTCCCCTCTTCAACCCACTTCCTGGCCTTCTCCCCATGATCTTTGATGCCATGTCCAATCAAGAACTTATCAATCTTTGCCTTAAATACACCCAACGACCTGACCTCCACAGCTGCATGTAGTAACAAATTCCACAAATTCACCAAGCTCTGGCAAAAGAAATTACTCCGCATTAAAAAAGGAGGGAGAGATAAACCGGGGAATTATAGACCGGTTAGCCTAACGTCGGTGGTGGGGAAACTGCTGGAGTCAGTTATCAAGGATGTGATAACAGCACATTTGGAAAGCGGTGAAATGATCGGACAAAGTCAGCATGGATTTGTGAAAGGAAAATCATGTCTGACGAATCTCATAGAATTTTTTGAGGATGTAACTAGTAGAGTGGATAGGGGAGAACCAGTGGATGTGGTATATTTGGATTTTCAAAAGGCTTTTGACAAGGTCCCACACAGGAGATTAGTGTGCAAACTTAAAGCACACAGTATTGGGGGTAAGGTATTGGTGTGGGTGGAGAATTGGTTAGCAGACAGGAAGCAAAGAGTGGGAATAAACGGGACCTTTTCAGAATGGCAGGCGGTGACTAGTGGGGTACCGCAAGGCTCAGTGCTGGGACCCCAGTTGTTTACAATATATATTAATGACTTGGATGAGGGAATTAAATGCAGCATCTCCAAGTTTGCGGATGACACGAAGCTGGGTGGCAGTGTTAGCTGTGAGGAGGATGCTAAGAGGATGCAGGGTGACTTGGATAGGTTGGGTGAGTGGGCAAATTCATGGCAGATGCAATTTAATGTGGATAAATGTGAAGTTATCCACTTTGGTGGCAAAAATAGGAAAACAGATTATTATCTGAATGGTGGCCGATTAGGAAAAGGGGAGGTGCAACGAGACCTGGGTGTCATTATACACCAGTCATTGAAAGTGGGCATGCAGGTACAGCAGGCGGTGAAAAAGGCGAATGGTATGCTGGCATTTATAGCGAGAGGATTCGAGTACAGGAGCAGGGAGGTACTACTGCAGTTGTACAAGGCCTTGGTGAGACCACACCTGGAGTATTGTGTGCAGTTTTGGTCCCCTAATCTGAGGAAAGACATCCTTGCCTTAGAGGGAGTACAAAGAGGGTTCACCAGATTGATTCCTGGGATGGCAGGACTTTCATATGAAGAAAGACTGAATGAACTGGGCTTGTACTCGTTTGAATTTAGAAGATTGAGGGGGGATCTGATTGAAACGTATAAGATCCTAAAGGGATTGGACAGGCTAGATGCAGGAAGATTGTTCCCGATGTTGGGGAAGTCCAGAACGAGGGGCCACAGTTTGAGGATAGAGGGGAAGCCTTTTAGGACCGAGATTAGGAAAAACTTCTTCACACAGAGAGTGGTGAATCTGTGGAATTCTCTGCCACAGGAAACAGTTGAGGCCAGTTCATTGGCTATATTTAAGACGGAGTTAGATATGGCCCTTGTGGCTACGGGGGTCAGGGGGTATGGAGGGAAGGCTGGGTCGGGGTTCTGAGTTGGATGATCAGCCATGATCATAATAAATGGCGGTGCAGGCTCGAAGCGCCGAATGGCCTACTCCTGCACCTATTTTCTATGTTTCTATCTCTGTTTTGAATGGACGCCCCTCTATCCAGAGGTTCTGCCCTCTTGTCCTAAACTCTCCCAGTATGGGAAACATCCTTTCCACATCTACTTTGTCTAGGCCTTTCAACATTCGAAAGGGTTCAATGAGATCCCCCCACTCATTCTTCTAAATTCCAGTGAGAATAGATGCAGAGCCATCAAACATTCCTTGTATGATAACACATTCATTCCTGGAATCATCCTTGTGAACCTCCTTGGGTCCCTCTCCAATTCCAGCACATCTTTTCTAAGATGAGGAACCCTCTTGAAATAAATGTTAACATTGCATTTGCCTTCCTCACCACTAACCCAACCTGCAAGTTAACCTTCAGGGTATTCTGCACAAGGACTCCCAAGTCCCTTTGCATCTCAGATTTTTGGATTTTCTCCCCATTTAGCAAATAGTCTGCACATTTATTTCTACTCCAAAGTGCATGACCATGCATTTTCCAACATTGTATTTCATTTGCCACTTTCTTGCCCATTCTTCTAATCTAAGTTCTTCTGCATCCTACCTGTTTCCTCAGCACTACCTGCCCCTCCACCAATCTTTGTAACATCTTCAAACTTGGCAACAAAGCTATCTATTCCATCAACTAAATCATTTATATATAGCATAGCCTGCAGAACACCACTCGTCACTGGCAGCCAACCAGACAAGGATCCTTTTATTTCCACTTGCTGCCTCCTTCCAATCAGCCAATGCTCTAACCATGTAAGTAACTTTCCTGTAATACAATGGGCTCTTAACTTGGTAAGCAGCCTCATGTGTGGCACCTTGTCAAAAGCCTTCTGACAGTCCACATATACAACATCCACTGCATCCCCTTTATCTATCCTGCTTGTAATCTCCACAAAGAATTCCAACAGGTTCATCAGGCAGGATTTTCCCTTAAAGAAACCATACTAACTTTGTCCTATCTTGTCCTGTGTCACCAAGTACTCCATCACCTTGTCATTAACAATTGACTCTAACATCTTCCCAACCACTGAGCTCAAGCTAACTGGTCTATAATTTCCTTTCTGCTGCATTCCTCCTTTCTTAAAGAGTGGAGTGACATTTGCAATTTTCCAGTGCTCTGACACCATGCCAGAGTCCAAAGATTTTTGAAAGATCATTGCTATTACCGCCACAATCTCTAACACTACCTATTTCAGAACCCTAGGATGCAGTTCATCTGGTCCAGGTGACATATGTACCTTTAGGTCTTTCAGCTTTTTGATTACCTTCTCTCTTGTAACAGTAACTGTACCCACTTCTCTTCCTTCACACACTACAACATCAGGCACACAGCTAGTGTCTTCCACAGTGAAGACTGATGCAAAATACTAATTTAGTTCATCTGCCTTCTCCTTCTACCCTGTTATTATTTTCCCTGTCTCATTTTTTAGCGGTCCTATATCCACTCTCAGCTCTCTTTTATTTTTTATGTACTTGAAAAAGCCTTGATATTATTTGCTAGCTTGCTTTCATATTTCATCTTTTCCCTTCTAATGATTCTTTAAGTTGCTCTCTGTAGGTTTTTAAAACTTCCCAATCCTCTATCTTCCCACTAATTTTTGCTTTATTGTATGCCTTTTCTTTTGTTTTTACATTAGCATTGACTTCCCTTGTCAGCCACAGTTGCACTATTTTGATATTTGAGTATGTCTTCATTTATGGAATACACATGTCCTGCATCTTCCTCATTTTTCCCAGAAACGCACATCATTACTATTCTGGTGTCATCCCTGCCAGCATCTCCTTCCAATTTACTTTGGCCAACTCCTCTCTCATACCACTGTAATTTCCCTTACTCCACTGAAATACTGCTATGTCAGACTTTACTTTCTCCCTATCAAATTTCAAGGTAAACTCAATCATATTGTGATCAGTGGTTCCTAAGGGTTCTTTTACCTTAAACTTCCTAATTGCCTTCGGTTCATTACATAACACCCAATCGAATATAGCTGATCCTCTAGTAGGCTCAAGAACAAACTGTTCTACAAAGCCATCTCCTAGGCATTCAACAAAATCACTCTTGAGGTCCATTACTATCCTTGATTTTCCCAATCAACCTACATGTTAAAATTTCCCATGATTATCATAACAATGTCTCTTTTAAATGCCTTTTCTATTTCCTGTTGTAACCTATTGTCCACCTCCCAGCCACTGCTAGGAGGCCTGTATATAACTGCCATCAGGGTACTTTCACCTTTGCAGTTTCTTAACTCAACCCACAAGGATTCAACATCTTCTGAGCCTGTGTCACATCTCTCTACTGATTTGATTCTATTCTTTACCAGTAGAGCCACACCACCCCCTCTGCCTATCTTCCTGCCCTCTGATACATTGTGTAACCTTGGAAATTCAGCTCCCAACTACAACCATCCTTCAGCCACAATTCAGTGATGGCTACAACATCATACCTGGCAATCTGTAATACTGCAACAAGATCATCCACCTTATTTCTTATACTCCGCACATTGAGATACAACACCTTGAATACCGTATTTGCTACCCTTTCTGATTTTGCATCCCTAATGTACTGATACTCACCCCGTTGGCTGCAACTATGTCCCATCACCTGCCTGCCCTTCCTGACTGTCTGATTGCTCACTATCTTTACTTTTTTACCATCCGTCCAATCCTGAGTACCATTACTCCGGTTCCCACCCCGCTGCCAAATTAGTTTAAACCCTCCCCAACGGCTCTAACAAACCTGCCCACGAGAATATTGGTCTCCTTGGGTTC
Organism: Mobula hypostoma; assembly: GCF_963921235.1. Taxonomy (NCBI): domain Eukaryota; kingdom Metazoa; phylum Chordata; class Chondrichthyes; order Myliobatiformes; family Myliobatidae; genus Mobula; species Mobula hypostoma. The sequence continues at coordinate 1,592,618 of NC_086106.1, forward strand.
AGGTGTAACTTGTCAGTTTTGAACAGGTCATACCTCCCCCATAAGAGATCCTAATGATCCAAGAACCTAAAGCCCTACCTCCTGCACAAGCTTCTCAGCTACGCATTTATCTGCCAAATCATCTGTTTCTACCCTCACTGGCACGTGGCACAGGCAGCAGTCCAGAAATTACTATCCTGGACATCCTGCTTCTCAGCTTTCTCTTTTCAAGGACCTCTTTGCTTTCCTTCCAATGTCATTGGTACCAATATGTACCAAGACACCTGGCTGCTCCCCCTCCCTCTCCAAAATGGTGTGAACACGATCTGAGACATCCCTGACCCTGGCACCTGGGAGGCAACATACCATCTGGGTGTCCCGTTCACATCTACAGAATCTCCTGTCTATTCCCCTCACTATTGAGTCCCCTATCACTACCGCTCCCTTCTCTCTCTTTCCCTCCTGCACCACAGACCCTTGCCCAGTGCCTGTAACCCGGTCGCCGTGGCATTCCTCAGGAGGTCATCCCCCACAAAAGTATCCAAAGCGGTATACTTGTCTAAGAGGGGAATGGCCACAGGGGTGCTCTGCACTAACTGCCTATTCACATTTCTCCTGACAGTCACCCAGCTACTCGCCTTCTGCAACTTCAGGGTGACTACCTCCCTGTAACTCTGATCAATTATCTCCTCACGCTCCTGTACAAGCTGAAGGTCATCCAGCTGCTGCTCCAGATCCCTAACACGGTCTTCAAAAAGCCCGATACACTTCACGTAGATGTAGTTCTCTGGGAGACTCTAGGCTCGGAACACAACAGCCATTTACTACACTGGGTACAGTAAGAGAAAAACAAAAAGGAAACCTTAACAGATGCTTACCCAGAGCTAATACCACTTCCGAGCCATGTCCCACCAGTTCAAAGTCACAGTCAGTCATAAGACACAGTCCCTTGTCCCACAACTTCCATGTTACAGACAGATTCAAACATTGACACAAAATTTGGGGGTGTTGTGGATAGTGTGGAGGGCTGTCAGAGGTTACAGCAGGACATCAATAGGATGCAAAACTGGGCTGAGAAGTGGCAGATGAAGTTCAACCCAGATAAGTGTGAGGTGGTTCATTTTGGTAGGTCAAATATGATGGCAGAATATAGTATTAATGGTAAGACTCTTGGCAGTGTGGAGGATCAGAGGAATCTTGGGGTCTGAGTCCTTAGGACACTCAAAGCTGCTGCGGAGGTTGACTCTGTGGTTAAGAAGGCATACGGTGCATTGGTCCTCATCAACCATGGGATTGAGTTTAAGAACCAAGAGGTAATGTTACCGCTATATATGTCATGGTTTGGTCCGTGAAGTCCACATTCCGGTTCACGGTCCGGTCTGTGGAGTCAGGACTCTGGGTCTTCCAGCTGTCCCTTGTTTTGGTTGAGTTAATCATAGGCACCTGATTCTCATCTTGGGGCTTGGAATATAAGTAGCCTTGGGGACAACTGTGGGCTGCTGGTTTGTCTTGTCAAGATCCCCTAGGACCAACCTGCTGGTGGAAGGCTAGATTGGCCACTTGCCATCTTTAAGCTGTGTTGGAGAACCATTTTTTTCATGGAGCCTTGCTGTTGGTAGTTGGAGCTGTCTTTGCGGTATGGATTTGGTTGTTTCCTGGGCCAGCTAAGTGGCTGCCAGCCACTCTGAGCCAGCTGAGGTTGCTGGCTGTAACTGCGACTTGGAGCAACCCTGATGCAGAGATGGAACTGTCTGTTGTTCTTTGGTGTTTGTCTCTTGTCCTCACTTCTGTGGGGTAAGTCAGGCTGTTCTGCCGTTGCCCTGTGGGGGGACCTGCCTTGTCTTGTCTTTGCCTCTGTTGGGTAAGTCTGGCTATTCTGCCGTTACCTGATGGATGGTCCTGTCCCACCTTGGTGCGGAGAGGTTGAGTCCTGGCTTGTCTAAATATAAGTCCCAGCTCTATGTCTATGTACTGCCCTGTCTCATGTTGGTGTTGTGTTAAAGATGAATCCTGGCTTTTTGAAGGATAGTCCTGGCTCTGTGTTGATGTACAGTTCCCAGTCTGTCTCTGGGCTCCAGCCTCTGAGTTATCAGCTTCCTCATTCCAAGACCCGAAACCCCAGCCTGTCTCCAAGTTCAAGAGCCGAGACCCCGGCCACATCCTATCCAGTAGCCATGTCATGTCCTTGCCTTGTTCTGGGGCCTGAGCCTGAGGCAAGACCCTGGTTCTGGGTCCTTGTCCAGTCTCTGGCTTGGACTCCAAGCACAGGCTCCTAGTTCATGGTTCCTAGTCCTGGTCCCGCATTTCCAAGCCCAGGCTCCTAGTGCATAGTTCCTTGTCCGGGTTCCCTGTCTTGTCCAAGTCCGAGCCCAAGTCTGTGTTCTTGTCCCTGCTCCTTGTCTGTATCCTGCCACATCCCTACTCTAGTCAAGTCCTGTTCCTTGTACCTCAGTGTCTGTGTCTTGCATTTGGGTCCGTTCCCAATGCCCCCCCATTGTGACAATATAGGACTCTGGTCAGACTCCACTTGGAGTCCTGTGCTCAGTTCTGGTCACTTCACTACAGGAAGGATGTGGAAACTATAGAAAGAACGCAGAGGAGAGTTACAGGATGTTGCCTGGATTGGGGAACGTGCCTTATGAGAATAGGTTAAGTGAACTTGGCTTTTTCTCCTTGGAGCAACAGAGGATGAGAGGTGACCTGATAGAGGTGTATAAGATGATGTGAAGCATTGATTGTGTGGATAGTCAGAGGATTCTTCCCAGGGCTGAAATGGCTAACACGAGAGGGCACAGTTTTAAGATGCTTGGAAGTAGGTACAGAGGAGATGTCAGGGGTAAGTTGTTGTTGTTGTCTTTTTTTTACACAAAGAGTGGTGAGTGCGTGGAATGGGCTGCCCGCGGCGGTGGTGGTGGTGGTGGAGGTGGATATGATAGGGTCTTTTAAGAGGCTCCTGGATAGGTACATGGAGCTTAGAAAAATAGAGGGCTATGGGTAACCCTAGGTAATTTCTGAAGTAAGTACATGTTCAGCACAGCATTGTGGGCTGAAGGGCCTGTATTGTGCTGTAGGTTTTCTACGTTTCTGTTTTTAGAGCACAGTCCCTTGTCCCATCATGTCCACGTCATAGTCAGTCATTCAGCACAGTCCGTTGCCCCACTACTTCCACGTCAATTGTAGCACCCTTCTATAATGATCCCACTACCATCACTTGGTCCATGGCCCTCTCTGCATTAACCAATTCAACTGCTTATCTAGAATCATCTTCAATATTACTTGCTGCCTTTCAGACATCTCTGTCATAAGAAGTTATTTGAAATGAATAATATAAAACACAGTAATCTGTCTCTGGAAACCACTGGTAATTAAAAAAAATCAACTGTTTCTATCTGCTCTCTGCATTTTAGCTTATTTAGTATCAATATTTATTTATTTTGAGATACAGTGCATAATTGGCCCTTTTCGCACTACCCAACAACCCCTGATAACCTCATCTTTAACGCTAACCTAATCACGAGACAACTTACAATGACCAATTATGAGCCGGTCCAGCTTTCGACTGTGGGAGGGAACCGGATCAGCCGGAGGAAACCCACGCATTCCAGAGGGAGAACACACAAGCCTGTCACAGAAGACGCTGTGATTGAACATCAGACTCCGGAACCCTGGATCTGTAACAGTGTTGTGCTAACCGCTACACTACCCAAAGTCTTTTAGATCCCATTGAATGGTGCTAATGTCTATCATGTGGCACCTTAATTCTCAGACATCTCATAACATGGAATGAGGCCATTCAGCCCATTATGTCTATTCTGGTTCCCTGCAACCCGTTTTCTCTCACAGGCACATCAACTGCCCCCTGATTCTTCTGTCATTCCTACACTTGTGGCAACTTAGAGGACAATTAACCCAAAGGACATGGAAGCTGTAGAGAGGGTGTAGAGGAGATTTACCAGGATGCTGCCTGGATGAGAGGGCATGTCTTATGCAGATAGGTTGAACGAGCTACGGCTTTTCTCTTTGGAGCAAAGGAGGATGACAGGTGACTTAGTAAACATGCACAAGTTGATTAGAGGCATAGATTGAGTGAACAGTTAGTGACTTTTACCCAGGCTGGAAATGGCTAACACAAGGAGGCATAAGCAGGGCCCCATTTCCCAAGCTCTTTCCACTGGGATCCCATTTCCCAAGCTCTTTCCAGACTCATTGGTTTCAGTAAAAAAAAAAATTACTATACTACTGTGTAATGTCTAGAAAAAAAGTGATTGGGGTATTAATGGGAGCAACATCCAAATAATCAGAAACTCCGTTGGGCTGGCAGCACCGAGCACCCAAGGGTCCTCCTGAATTATTGGAGATTAGGAGGATGAGAGGTGACTTGATCGAGGTGTACAAGTTGATAAGAGACACTGATAGAGTGGATAGATGGAGAATTGTTCCCAGGGTGGAGGTGGCTAAAACAAGGAGGCATCACTTTAAGATAATTGGAGGAAAGTATAGGGGGTAGCTCAGAGGGAAGTTTTTTTTTATAAATACACAGAGTAGTGAGTGTGTTGAACCCACTGCCAGGGGCAATAACAGAATAATAGAGACAAATACATTCGGGGCATTTAAGAAACTCTTAAATGGATTATAGAAAAATGGAAGGAAGGGTTAGATTGACCTTAGCGTTGGTTAAGGTCGGCACGACACGATAGGCCAAAGCGCCTGCACTGTGTTGTACTGTTCTATGTTATATATTCATAGTCATAGTCATACTTTATTGATCCCAGGGGAAATTGGTTTTCGTTACAGTTGCACCATAAATAATAAATAGTAATAAAACCATAAATAATTAAATAATAATATGTAAATTATGCCAGGAAATAAGTCCAGGATCAGCTTATTGGCTCAGGGTGCCTGACCCTCCAAGGGAGGAGTTGTAAAGTTTGATGGCCACAGACAGGAATGACTTCCTATGACGCTCTGTGCTGCATCTCGGTGGAATGAGTCTCTGGCTGAATGTACTCCTGTGCCCACCCAGTACATTATGTAGTGGATGGGAGACATTGTCCAAGATGGCATGCAACTTAGACAGCATCCTCTTTTCAGACACCACCGTGAGAGAGTCCAGTTCCATCCCCACAACATCACTGGCCTTACGGATGAGTTTGTTGATTCTGTTGGTGTCTGCTACCCTCAGCCTGCTGCCCCAGCACACAACAGCAAACATGATTGCACTGGCCACCACAGACTCGTAGAACATCCTCAGCATCGTCCGGCAGATGTTAAAGGACCTCAGTCTCCTCAGGAAATAGAGACGGCTCTGACCCTTCCTGTAGACAGCCTCAGTGTTCTTTGACCAGTCCAGTTTATTGTCAATTCGTATCCCCAGGTATTCGTAATCCTCCACCATGTCCACGTTGACCCTGGTATATTTTCATTAACACGCCCTTGGAATTGGGATGGAAAGCAGAACACCCGTGGGCACCCACATGGTTACTGGGCGAGCGTGCAAACTCCGCACAAACAGCACCAGAACTCGGCACTGAACCGGGATCTCCAGCGCAGCGACACTACCTCAAAGTGATCGAACATTTTTAAATACAGTGACAGCACTATCCTCCCCAGCCACTCAATGGGACTTTATCAAATACTTCAGCCTTCAGGCAAATAATGCTCCTTGCCTTCAGTCTTTCGTACCGTTTTTTTCCCCCCAGAGGCACATTAGGCTGAGCGGATAGTAATTAGCAAGATGATTCCTCTACTCTTTTGTGAGCAGACACCTAACCTTGTCATCAGTCCAGCCCTCTGGTGCCGCTCTCTTGTATCGGGGGGCAACCCCGCAACTTCACCGTCTCGGCACTCAGCGAGCCTGACACCTAGACAGATGGTTAACCTACTCCGAGAACCCCTTTCTCTCCCTTGCTATCTTCGTTTCTCGTCTCATGCATTATCTTTCATCCCCTCTTCTTCACAATGACATTAATAACATCTTCAGTTGACAGAGCCACGCAGCGCAGAAAAGGAGCCTGCCGATCAGTGCTTCCAGCAACCCATCTCCCTCTAAACTCCTCCGATCCCTGTCCCTCTCCGAGTGACTTTTAAATGTTGTTCATGTACAGTGCACCACGCACACACACACACACACACACCCTTTATTGATCCCAAAGGAAATTAGCGTCACAGTAGCATTACAAGTGCACAGATACACAAATATTAAAAGAAAGTAAGACAGAATAAAAAAAAGTTGCCTTAAAAATAAGATGTCTAGCTAGTACAAAAACAAACGAAAGAAACACGCTAACTGATGCTAAGACAGACAAGCACACGGAGCTGCTGCGACGTGCTGCCTCCTCGCACGGCGCACACGGATTTTCGCGAGACCGTGACTTTAGCACGGCACACACGGAGTTTCGGGAGACCGTGACTTTAGCACAGCACACACGGAGTTTCGGGAGACCGTGACTTTAGCACAGCACAGCACTGTATTCGTCAGTGTGGAGCGGCGAGCGAGCGGAGGGTGTTGGGAATGGCGAGGGTGGGGCGCCGCGGGAGGGGTGTGGGACAGGTGCCAGAGGCGGGGGTGGTGCAGCTGCAGACACACCCAGCCCTGAGACACCAGGGAAGGTCATTTGATTCCAAACATTTGGTTTATTGATCATTACAGAATGTCTCTCCCGTGCTTCCCGCTTCCTCCCTTCTCCCTTCCCCTTTTCCCAACCACGATCCCCTCTCCCTGTCCCCTTCCCACTCTCAGTCCACAATAGAGACCCAGATCAGAATCAAGTTTATCATCTCTCACATCTGTCATGAAATTTGTTTTTGGGGCAGCAGTACCGTGCAATACATAAAATTACTACAGGACTGTGTGGAAGTCCTAGGCTCCCTAGCTACTTATATATGCCTAAGAGTTTTGCACAGGACTGTAGGTTCCTCAACTGCTTCCTCTGGCAGCTCATTCCATATATGGACCATTCTGAATGAAAAAGCTACCCCCCCCCCAGGTTTCTATAAAATATCTCCCCTATCACCTTAAACTGATGCCCCCCCCCCCCCCCGGCCCCGCAGTTCTCGATTCCATAATCCAGGGATAAAGATCAAGTGCATTCACCCTATCTGTGGACCTCATGATCCCTTTAAGGTAGTGGGGTGGAGATATGTCTCTACCAAAGGAGGTGTAAGGCTCTCCTTCCCTCCACTAGCCTGCAGGTCACCCTTGGACAAGGTGGAGCACCTGATTAGCCCCTGATCAGGGTCATGTGAAGCCATGGGAGCAAGTGGTGGATTGTCGTGCGAGCAGCCGGTGCAGATCACAAGTCCTGGTTATGTGACCTCTGACACCAGGCAGGCAATCTCTGAAGAGTATTGATAGTGGCTGGGGTCACCCGTCTTGTAAAGACACTGCCCAGAAGAAGGCGATGGCAAACCACTTCTGTAGAAAAATTTGCCAAGAACAATCATGGTCATGGAAAGACCACGATCGTCCACGTCATATGACATGGCACATAATGAATGAATGAAAGAACAAGGTCACCCCTCAATCCAATACATGTTCCATGAAATAAAGTTCTAGCCTGCCCAACCTTCCCCTGTAACTCAGGCCCCCAAGTCATTGCAGCATCCTCATAAGCCTTCTGCACTCAAAGTGCAAAAAAGTTCAGAAGTAACTTTATTATCAAAGTGCATATTTGTCACCTAAAGATTCTTTTTCCTGCAGGCATTCACAGTAGAACAAAGACATACAATACAATGAAAAACTAAACACGAAAACTGACAAACCACCAACGCACAACAGAAGACAAACTGTGCAAATACAAAAACAAACAAATAATAATAATAAATATATACAGGTCGACCTTCACTAATCCGACTACCTGTAATCCGGTTCCCTCGATAACTCTGCACTGATTATGCTTAATGTGATCCTTCTGTAATTCGGCATTTTCACTAATCCGGCACTCCTCAGATCCCAGTGGTGCCGGATTAGTGAAGGTCGACCTGTACTACAAATCAAATATTATTATAAATAATAATACTAATAATACTATTTTCAGTTTCTTTGAGAAACATTGTTAAAAGTTGCTTATTCCGAATGGCATCAGTATTACATCCATAAGGTTCCCTTTTGGACTTTAAACAGCTCCACCATTACTACCAATACCATTAACTTAAATATAAGACCATAAGATGTAGGAACAGAAATAGGAGAGTTCTGCTGCAGAGTCTCAGCCTGAAACGTCAACTGTACTCTTTTCCATAGATGCTGCCTGGCCTGCTGAGTTCCTCCAGCACTTTGTGTGTGCTGCTTGGATTTCCAGCATCTGCAGATTTTCTCTGTTTTTGATAGGAGCAGAATTAGGCCATTTGTCCCATTGAATCTGCTCTTGTCATTTCATCATGGCTGATTTATATTTCCTTTCAGCCCCAATCTCCTGCCTTCTCCCGTATCTCTTCGTGTCCTAACCAGTCAAGAATCTACCAACCTCTGCCTTAAATATGCGTAAAGACTTGGCCTCCACAGCTGCCTGTAGCAACGAACTCCACAGATTCATCATTCTCTGGCTAAAGAAATTCCTCCTCATCTCCGTTTTAAAAGAACGCCCCTCTATTCTGAGGCTGAGTCTTTTAGTCTCAGACTGCCCCACCATAGGAAACAACCTCTCCACATCCACTCTATCAAGGCCTTTCAACATTCAATAGGCTTTAAATATTCCCAATAAGTATAGAAGGCATTTAATCTATTCTCACACTCTTCTCCTTCTAGTCTTCTTCTCCATCTTCACTCTTTGGTGAAGAGCTCTGCTGAAATATTAACCGGCCATTTTCTCATTCACAGGTACAATCATTGCTGGCCAGGTAAATAAATTCAACCCATCCCAATTCACCCCAAACTGAGAGGCTGACCCAAACACTTCAAAGAGTGAACCGGTCTGATGTTGCATAAGGGATAGACCAGGCAAATGCAGCAGACTACTTTCCTTGGAAGACTTTAGCCAGATTGGGTCTTAGACCACTAGATGTAGGAGCAGAATTAGGCCATTTGGCCCATTGTGCCTACTCTGCCATTCTATCATGGCTGACTTATTATCCCTCTCAACCCCATTGTCCTGCCTTCTCCCTGTAACTTTGAATGCCCTGACTAATCAAGAACCTATCAACCTCCACTTTAAACATACCCAAAAAACTTGGCCTCCACAGGAATCTGTGGCAATGAATTCCACAGATTCGCTAACCCTTTGGCTTAAAAAAAATCCTTTTCATCTCTATTTAAGTGGCATCCTTCTCTTCTGTGACTGTGCCCTCTGGTCTTAGACTCACCGACTAAAGGAAACATCCTCTCCATGTCCATCTCTCTGGGCCTTTCAGTATTCAATAGGTTTCAATGAGATCCCACCAATTCTTCTTAATTTCGGTGAGTACGGGCCCAGAGCCATCTGACTTTCCTTGTATGATAACCCTTTCATTCCCAGAATCATTCTTGTGAACCACCTCCAATGCCAGCACATATTTTCTTAGATAAGAGGTCCAAACCTGCTCACAAGGGTGGTCTGACCAATGCCTCAGCACTGCATTCTAGCTTTTATATTCTGGTCCCCTTGAAACGAAAGCAAACCCCAATGCATGGCAATCATTACCTATAATATTTAATTAGTTACTCAGATTTAAATTCTCCAGATAGTTGAACCTCTATCTGTGATCCTGCCTGAGAAAACCGGTAGTAACCCAATCACTTGAGTTGAGTTTGACCTTCTCCTAAGGGATTGTCTACTGGTGGGTCCTCAGGTGGCTGCAGAGGCTGATCTGGGTCCCCCTCACCACTCGCTGATCGTCACACTTCACTGCCCTTGTGATATGCCATCATCTCCGCCAGCGCCACTGTTGACGTCTTGATTGGATCTTTCTCTGTCTGGAGCCTCCTCCTCGACCCTACCGCCATGGGTGACCCTACCAGGATCTAAGCTCCAGACGCCGTCACAAGCCTCTCCACCATGACAAGGTGACAATCCTTGGAAAACTAATCATCAGGCATCAACTCCACGTTTAGCTGCTTTTTGGCCCTTACATCTGGAGGATTACATCTGCTCTTAAGCAGCCCCTCTCTGTCACACATTGGCCGCTTACCTCATCTGTGATCTGGTCGGCACATCGTTGCATCTCATCCTGTTCTGAACGTGGGTCCATATTGTTTTCCAGATTATTCTCCATATTGCTCCCTGTCTCTGATCTTTACAACAGATCTCACTTAGCAGCAGTGGGGTTCAGCAGGTCCTCTGAGAAGTCTGAAAAAGAGAACATGGAATTTTATAAACTACCGGCCACGGCTTGAGCAGAGCCCATAATAACAGCACGTCAGGCAGCATCGATGGCGGGGAAGAAACAGTCAATATTTTGGGCCAAGACCCTTCTTCATGCAGGTCTGATAAAGGATAAATCGCCAGCACAGAAGTGTGGCAGTAAGTGCAATGTTTTATAGTGTCAGCTGATCACGGTTCGATTCCCGCCACTGTCTGTAAGGAGTTTGTATGTTTGCCACGTGACCACATAGGTTTCCTCTGGGTGCTCTGGTTTCCTCCCACACTCCAAAGCAGACTTACAGGTTAGGGTTAGTAAATTGTGGGACTGCTATGCTGGCGCCCGAGGCGTGGCAACGCTTGCGGGCGGCCCCCAGTACATCCCGCGACTCTGTTCGTCAGTGATACAAGTGACGCATTTCACTGTATGTTTCAATGTTGTGATGTACATGTATCAAATAAAGCTAATCTAATTTTAGAAGATAATTGGACAATAATGGATTTCAGAGGTTTTGATTCCACAGACCCTTTGTTTAATGGTTTTGGTTCATGGCATGAAAAAAGTTGGAAACCCCTAGTTTAGAGGGATTTGGGCCAAGCATAGGCAAATAGGGCTACGTACCATGGTCAGTATGGATACATTGACCCTATTGTCACAATGGGGGAGGGGGTGTTGGGAATGGACCCAAATGCAAGACACAGACACTGAAGTACTAGGAACAGGACAAGGATGCAGGACCTGGGCTAGGACACGGACAAGAAACAGGGAAACCAGACAAGGAACTATGACCTAGGAGCCTGGGCTTGAACCTCGAGCCAGAGACTGGACAAGGACCCAGAACCTGGGACTTGTCTCGGGCTCGGACTCCAGAACTCGGCGAGGACAAGATGAAGCTACAGGACTGGACATGGCTTGGGTGAGGAACTCCTAGGTAGGGTGAGACACAAGGACAGGTAAAGGCACATGGACAAGACTTGGATAGGACTGGACTAGGCATGGACTGGACGAGGGCCTTCAGGATCACGGAGCCTTGGACTAGAAGAGACGGGAGCACGGAGCCTTGGACTAGGAGAGATGGGAACAGGACGTAGGGCCAGGACTCATACACAGAACACAGAGCCAGGACCCCTCCTTGGGAATAGGACATAGGGCCGGGACTCATACACAGAACGCTGAACATGAAGAGACAGATCCCAACACAAGGTGGTGGCAAATGGCCAGACCCACCTACCGAAGGCGAGGACACAGAGACATTTCCCAACACTAGGTAGCGGCAAACAGCCAGACCTACCTAGCAAAAGCGTGGACACAGAGAGACAATTCCACACAACGAAAGACAGTTCCTTGTCTTGACCTAACAAGGTTCCGGTCTTGCTCTGGCGGTAAAACTTCAGCGATACAGGTAGGGTGAGCAGGCAGAGAGTCAGGCAAGGTATCCAGGCAGAGAATCAGGCGAGGGGGGAAAAGACAAGGAGGGGAACAGAACTCTCCAGCAGGGAATCCCTGGTTTGCAGAGTTATTTACGTCTCAGCCCCAAAACGAGAATCATGTGCCTACAACAGATACTGGGGAAAACCAGAAACCCCGGAACAAGGAGCCATGGACCGGACCATGACACCTAAAGGCTGGGTCCTACGTACCATGGTCAGTATGGATACATTGACCCTAAAGGTCTGGTTCTATATACCATAGTCAGTATGGATATGCTGACCCAAAAGGCCTGGTCCATACAGTATTACCGTAACTCACTTGTACTTTGAGCACATGAGCCCGTCAGCTGTTCCAGTTCAGTACTGAGGTGCTATAGTACTGTTGCAAATACTGCTGCTTTCAAATCCATTGACCAGATTGTTCATGCGTGAAGTGCCCTGTCGTACCATGTGGGCGATCACAGTCTTTTCATGACCATGATTATTCTTGGAAAAAAAATTTCTACTAAAGTGGTTTGCCATTGCCTTCTTCTGGTCAGTGTCTTTACCAGACGGGTAACCCCAGCCAGTATCAATACTCACAGAGATCGTCTGCCTGGCATCAGTGGTCACATAATCAGGACTTGTGATCTGCATAACCGGCTGCTCATACGACCCTGCTCGCATGGCTTCACGAAACCCTGATCGGGGGGCTACGCAGATGCGACACCTTGTCCAACGGTGACCTGAAGCCTAGCGGGGGCGGGGGGGGGGGGCGCCTCATACCTCCTCTGGTAGAAACCATCTCCACCCCGCTACCCAAATTGAAGAGATATCATTTTTAAGACACGGCATGTAATGAATGAATTCTTAAAACAAGGATCTCCACAGGTACTGACTAATTTTGTGTGATTTATGTTTTAATTGCCAATGTTGTGTCTGCGATTCTGTGTGTCTGCGATTCTGTGTGTCTGCGATGCTGTGTGTCTGCGATGCTGCGTGTCTGCGATTCTGTGTGTCTGCGATGCTGCTGCAAGGAAGTTTCTCATTGCACCCGTGCAGACATGCCATTGTGCAGATGACAATAAATTTGACTTTTGACATATGCAGTACTTTCTCTCTTTTACTGCAGTGGCCTGGCTGATGTTCATTAGCCCAACTAGTCCTCGCCATCTAAATGCCCGTGGAATCTTGCTGTGTAGAGAGTGCCACGCACAAAATGCTGGAGGAACTCAGCAGGTCAGGCACCATCTATGGAGAGGAATAAAGAGTCGACGTTTCGGGCCGAGACCCTTCTTGAGCCCTGATGAAGGGTCTCGGCCCGAAGTATCGACTGTTTACTCATTTCTATAGCTTCTGACTGACCTGCTGAGTTCCTGCAGCATTTTGTGTGTGTTGCTTTGAATTCCCAGCATCTGCAGAATCTCTGGTGTTTATTCATTTCCATAGATGCTGCCTGACCTGCTGAGTTCCTCCAGCAATTTGTGTGTGTTGCTTTGAATTGCCAGCATCTGCAGAATCTCTTGCGTTTATAGATTAACAGATTAACACCCGTGTTCCCTAACCACACATCAATTTCATCGCCGTTTGGTGGGAATTCTGAAGCGAGCGTTTTAAATTATCCTGGGGTTAGCCATGACCTTGGCGGAGTTAATGATTCCCTCGTTGGCGGGGGGGGGGGGGGAATAAATAGCCATAGGTGTGATCCCGAACACCGCAGGCAAGTGCCAGGTGCAATGCATCCTCCCGCCCTCCTGCCCTCCAGGAATCGAAAGGCTTTCCTAAACTCGGACAGCAGAGATGGCAGCCGTGCAGGGATCCCAGCGGCAGGCTGATGCCCCGGGACTGCAGCCCGCTGTCAAGCGGGAGGAAGGCAAAGAGCACCGCAGGGTTAGCGAGCTGGGCAGGGACGTCTTTATCCCCAGTCTCCGACTCGCAGTGGCCAAGGCAGGACACACATACACACACACAGAAAACAAAAATCCGGCCGGGACGGCAACTCGAAAGAGCAGAGGCATCTCGCTATTTCTCCGCATTATTTCTTTCGGAGTTGATTCCTCCCACTCCCGTCTCCGTTGCAGCCGGAGTGCTGAATGACAGCGCAGGAGCCAACCTCGCCATCCAGGCCCATCGCAACAACGCACTGCACCACCGGGCCCACCCCCACACCTCAATCTCCCCACCCCCCCCCCGCCCCTCTCCGGCTGCCAACACGTTCAAAACCCTGCAGAAGGGCTTCTTCTCTAGCAGCCTACGGGACAGATGTCCGCATCGAGAAGCCGCGCAAGGAAGGGACGCTTACTCGCGAAGGGTTCAGGGTTGGAAGCAAGGATTCGCCTTGTGGCTCTAACATTAAATAATAAATCATGAAGAAACAGCTCCTCGCACAACACTTGCAAAATTAAATGACTGGAGTATCCAAAACACCACAGCAATCTCGCCCATTCAAACTGGACTCACCCGCGGTTTTATAAATCGAACGCATCTAACATAGAGAACATTTCTTAAAGAGCAGATCTGTGCTGCATTGCCAACGAACCCAGTGCGTAAATATAACGAATTAGATAGTTTTGCACTTACTGGGTGCCTGGCTCTCCAGCGGACGGTGTTCGACTGTGTTACCCCTCCACACTGCTGGTTAGATGGAGACCGGGAGCTGACATTGTGTGTGGAAACTCCTCTTCCCTGACATCACCAGGCTCCTCCCCTGGCACATCACGGGGCAGTGCCCAGGGTGAGAGGCAGCCCCTCAACTCAGTACCAGCCAGGCAACTTCGACGGGGTCAGCAGGAACAGGGTAACAGGTCGTTTGCCCCCCTCTAACCAACAGTCTGACAACACATCAGCAAGGAATCAAAATCAAAATTGGGCTTATTAAGACTGACATTTGATGCAAAATTCATTGTTTTGCAACAAGTACAGTGCAATTTTTAAAGAAAATTCTAAATGTTGTAACAAGATTATATAACATTAAACAAACTGGGTAAAACGAGCAGAATAGTGAGGTTGTGTTTATGGGTTCAGAATTCTGGTGGTGGAGCGGGGAAAAACTGTTCCTGAAATGTGGTGTGTATGCCTTCAGGCTCCTGTACCTCCTCCCGACGAGAAGAGGATGTGTCCTGAATAGTGAGGTCCTTCATGATCGATACCAACACCTTGAGACATCACCTTTTTAAAAATGTCGTTATGTGGGTAGGTTAGTACCCCTCTATCTACAGCATGCAGTCTCAGAACAGAGGGATGTCCTTTTACAACGGAGATGAGGAGGAACTTCTTCAGCCAGAGGGTTGTGAATCTGTGGAATCATTGCCACAGGCGGCTGTGGAGGCCAAGTCATTGGGTATATTCAAGGCAGAGGTTGATAGATTCTTGATTAGTCAGGGCATGAAGGGGTACGGGGAGAAGGCAAGAGATTGGGGCTGAGAGGGAAAATGGATCAGCCATGATGAAATGGTGGAGCAGACTCGATGGGCCAAATGGCCTAATTCTGCTCCTATATCTTATTGTCATATGGAGCTGGCTGAGTTTACAACCTTTGGCAGCTTTTTCCAATCCATTCGTATCTCCATACCAGACATTGATGCAACCAGTTAGAATGCCCTCCATGGTACTTCAGTGGAAATTTGTGAGTGTCCAATAATGACAGACCAAGTCTCCTCAAATTCCTAATGAAATATAGATGCTGTTGTGCCTTCTTTGTAATCGCATCAGTATGTTGGGCTCAGGATAGATCTTCAGAGAGTTGATGCCCAGGAACCTGAAACTACTCATCGATTCCATTGTCAACCCCCCTGATGTGTTTTCCCCTTCCACAATCGATTCTTTGGGCTCAGTGACGCTGAGCGTAAGGTTGCCTTTGCAGCATCACTCAACCAGCTGATATATCTTACTCCTGTACACCTCCTCATCACCATCAGAAATTCTGCCAACAATAGTTGTGTCAGTTGGTGTTTGAGCCGTGCCCAGCCACACAGTTGCGGGTGTAGAGAGAGTAGAGCACACATCCCTGAGATCCATCAAAGATACAGACATAGAAACATAGAAAATAGGTTCAGGAGTAGGCCATTCAGCCCTTCGAGCCTGCACCGCCATTCAGTATGATCATGGCTGATCATCCAACTCAGAACCCTGTACCTGCCTTCCCTCCATACCCCCGATCCCTTTAGCCACAAGGGCTATATCTAACTCCCTCTTAAATATAGCCAATGAACTGGCCTCAACTGTTTCCTGTGGCAGAGAATTCCACAGATTCACCGCTCTCTGTGTGAAGAAGTTTTTCCTCATTTCGGTCCTAAAAGGCTTCCCCTTTATCCTCAAACTGTGACCCCTCGTTCTGGACTTCCCCAACATCGGAAACAATCTTCCTGCATCTAGCCCGTCCAATCCCTTTAGGATTTTATATGTTTCAATAAGATCCGCATCTAACCTGTCCAATCCCTTTAGGATTTTATACGTTTCAA
Source organism: Mobula hypostoma (assembly GCF_963921235.1). Taxonomy (NCBI): domain Eukaryota; kingdom Metazoa; phylum Chordata; class Chondrichthyes; order Myliobatiformes; family Myliobatidae; genus Mobula; species Mobula hypostoma. The sequence goes on from NC_086106.1 coordinate 1,608,741, forward strand.
TCAGATCCCCCCTCAATCTTCTAAATTCCAACGAGTACAAGCCCAGTTCATCCAGTCTTTCTTCATATGAAAGTCCTGCCATCCCAGGAATCAATCTGGTGAACCTTCTTTGTACTCCCTCTATGGCAAGGATGTCTTTCCTCAGATTAGGGGACCAAAACTGCACACAATACTCCAGGTGTGGTCTCACCAAGGCTTTGTACAACTGCAGTAGTACCTCCCTGCTCCTGTACTCGAATCCGCTTGCTATGAATGCCAGCATACCATTCGCCTTTTTCACCGCCTGCTGTACCTGCATGTCCACTTTCAATGACTGGTGTATAATGACACCCAGGTCTCGTTGCACCTCCCCTTTTCCTAATCGGCCACCATTCAGATAATAATCTGTTTTCCTGTTTTTGCCACCAAAGTGGATAACATCTCACCTTATATTATTAGGGCTTAGTGCTGTATCACACTAAAGTACAGCAGAGATGGAAACCGCTCAAACCAACACTGAAAATCGTTCTTTCATTCTCCTGAACAGATCAGCTGGGTTTGAGAAGCCAAGTGCCAAAGTCTGGATAACTCAGAGTCACTGAGGCAAAGCACTATTCAGTATGGAAACGGGATCTTCTGCCCAGCGACCCCTGGTAGCTAATAAAGTGGACACTGAGTGTAGCTGTAGCCGGTCCACCTCAGGGTTCAACGTGTGTTCAGAGATGCGTTGCTGCACACCACTGTTACAATGTGTGGTTATTTGAGTTACTGTCGCCTTCCAGTCAGCTGGAACCAGTCTGGCCATTCTCCTCTGACCTCTCTCATTAACAAGACATTTTTGCCTACAGAACCAGATTTTTTTTCTTTTTGTTATTTGCACCATTCTCTGTAATCTCTGCAGAACTCACAACCCTTTTTAATCATGGACTGACACCATTGAGCAGGGAGTCCGTGGACTCCTGGTTGCGAACATGTGCGAGAGACTGTTGTGTGTGAAAATCCCAGGAGATCAGTTTCTAAGATACTCAAATCACCCTGTTTGGCACCAACATTCGTTCCATGGTCAAAGTTAGTTAGATCACATTTCTTCCCCATTCTGATATTTGCCCTGAACAACAACAGAACCTCTTGACCATGCCTGCATCCTTTTATGTATTGAGTTGCTGCCACATGACTGGCTGACTAGCTATTTGCATTAACCAGCAGGTGTACCTAATAAAGTGGCCACTGAGTGGAAGAGACTGTTATCTGTTAATGTTTAGTCAATACAAGCATTTCAGATTCAGAACCATTTGTAGGCACAGGTGTTTCATAAATAGAGTGCAGACTACCTGCATTTCATTAGACTGATACAAAGTCACACCTGTGCTACATTTTATGAATGAAATACGCCAGGCTCGCTGGTGCTCTGGAATATCTCAGGCTTCTTTTGATTTGCTGACAACTTTATCTTTCATCTTTCAGAGCTAAAGTTCAAAATTCAAAGTAAATGTATTGTCACATTACGTCTTTGTCACTATATACTCTCCTAACAGGCACTTACAGGGAAACAATATTTTCACTTCTTATGCTAAGCACATGTTAAATTCAGATTGTACAACCTATTCCTTCCTGTGATGGAGCCTTAAATTTGGAAGTGTGAGTATACAGTAATATCACAAACTTTGGTCTGGTTGGAGATGATTTAATAATGTTCCTTCTTGCTTATCAGAAGCCTGTATCACTATAGGTGATAAGGGTTGGATCATTGGGATCTCTTCTGGGGAAGGTGGGACCTGTACGGATTGACGAAGGTCCTGACGAAGGGTCTCGGCCTGAAACGTCGACTGCGCTTCTTCCTATAGATGCTGCCTGGCCTGCTGCGTTCACCAGCAACTTTGATGTATGTTGCTTGAATTTCCAGCATCTGCAGAATTCCTGTTGTTTCCTGTACGGATTGGATGGGTTGCACCTGAACTCGAGGGGGAGCAATATCCTTGCAGGTAGGTTTGCTAGCATGGTTCGGGAAGGTGTAAACTAATTTGCGAGGGGGATGGGACCCAGAGCGATAGAGCAGTGAAAGAAGTGCATGGAGTAAAGCCAGATCTAACATACAGAGAGGCTTTGAGGAAAGAGAAGCAGAATAAATGGTGTAAAGGTAGTAAGGTGGAAGGGCTGAAATGTGTGTACCTCAATGCAAGAAGCATCAGGAACAAAGGTGATGAACTGAGAGCTTGGATACATACATGGAATTGTGATGTAGTGGCCATTACAGAGACTTGGCTGGCATCAGGGCAGGAATGGATTCTCAATATTCCTGGATTTCAGTGCTTTAAAAAGGATAAAGAGGGAGGAAAAGGGGAGGGGGGGTGGCATTACTGGTCAGGGATACTATTACAGATACAGAAAGGGTGGGTAATGTAGCAGGATCCTCTTTTGAGTCAGTATGGGTGGAAGTCAGGAACAGGAAGGGAGCAGTTACTCTATTGGGGGTATTCTATAGGCCCCCTGGTAGCAGCAGAGATACAGAGGGTTCCAAGGGTTTAGATGGGGCAGAGTTTGTTAAGTGTTTCCAGGATGGATTCCTGTCACAGTATGTGGACAGGCCGACTAGGGGGAATGCCATACTAGATCTAGTATTAGGTAACGAACCGGGTCAGGTCACAGATCTCTCAGCAGGTAAGCATCTGGGGGACAGTGACCACCACTCTCTAGCCTTCAGCATTATCATGGAAAAGGATAGAATCAGAGAGGACAGGAAAATTTTTAATTGGGGAAGGGCAAATTATGAGGCTATGAGGCTATAAGTCTAGAACTTGCGGGTGTGAATTGGGATGATGTTTTTGCATGGGAATGTACTATGGACATGTGGTCGATGTTTTGGGATCTCTTGCGGGATGTAAGGGATAAATTTGTCCTGGTGAGGAAGATAAAGAATGGTAGGGTGAAGGAACCATGGGTGACAACTGGGGTGGAAAATCTAGTCAGGTGGAAGAAGGCAGCATACATGAGGTTTAGGAAGCAAGGATCAGATGGGTCTATTGAGGAATATAGGGAAGCAAGAAAGGAGCTTAAGAAGGGGCTGAGAAGAGCATGAAGGGGGCATAAGAAGGCCTTGGCGAGTAGGGTAAAGGAAAACCCCAAGGCATTCTTCAATTATGTGAAGAACAAAAGGATGACAGGAGTGAAGGTAGGACCGATTAGAGATAAAGGTGGGAAGATGTGCCTGGAGGCTGTGGAAGTGAGCAAGGTCCTCAATGAATATTTCTCTTCGGAATTCACCAATGAGAGGGAACTTGATGACGGTGAGGACAATATGAGTGAGGTTGATGTTCTGGAGCATGTTGATATTAAGGCAGAAGAGGTGTTGGAGTTATTAAGATACATTAGGACGGATAAGTTCCCGGGGCCTGACAGAATATTCCCCAGGCTGCTCCATGAGGCAAGGGAAGAGATTGCTGAGGCTCTGGCTAGGATCTTTATGTCCTCGTTGTCTACGGGAACAGTACCGGAGGATTGGAGGGAGGCAAATGTTGTCCCCTTGTTCAAAAAAGGTAGTAGGGATAGTCCGGGTAATTATAGACCAGTGAGCCTTATGTCTGTGGTGGGAAAGCTGTTGGAAAAGATTCTTAGAGATAGGATCTCTGGGCATATAGAGACTCATGGTCTGATCAGGAACAGTCAGCATGGCTTTATGAAGGGCAGATCATGTCTAACAAGCCTGATAGTATTCTTTGAGGAGGTGACCAGGCATGTAGATGAGGGTAGTGCAGTGGATGTGATCTATATGGAATTTAGTAAGGCATTTGACAAGGTTCCACACGGTAGGCTTATTCAGAAAGTCAGAAGGCATGGAATCCAGGGAAGTTTGGCCAGGTGGATTCAGAATTGGCTTGCCTGCAGAAGGCAGAGGGTCATGGTGGAGGGAGTACATTTGGATTGGAGGGTTGTGACTAGTGATGTCCCACAAGGATCTGTTCTGGGACCTCTACTTTTTGTGATTTTTATTAACGACCTGGATGTGGAGGTAGAAGGGTGGACTGGCAAGTTTGCAGATGACACAAAGGTTGGTGGTGTTGTAGATAGTGTAGAGGATTGTCGAAGATTGCAGAGAGACATTGATAGGTTGCAGAAGTGGGCTGAGAAGTGGCAGATGGAGTTCAACCCGGAGAAGTGTGAGGTGGTACACTTTAGAAGGACAAACTCCAAGGCAGAGTACAAAGTAAATGGCAGGATACTTGGTAGTGTGGAGGAGCAGAGGGATCTGGGGGTACATGTCCACAGACCCCTGAATGTTGCCTCACAGGTAGATAGGGTAGTTAAGAAAGCTTATAGGGTGTTGGCTTTCATAAGTCGAGGGATAGAGTTTAAGAGTCGTGAGGTAATGATGCAGCTCTATAAAACTCTGGTTAGGCCACACTTGGAGTACTGTGTCCAGTTCTGGTCGCCTCACTATAGGAAGGATGTGGAAGCATTGGAAAGGGTACAGAGGAGATTTACCAGGATGTTGCCTGGTTTAGAGAGTAGGGATTATGATCAGAGATTAAGGGAGCTAGGGCTTTACTCTTTGGAGAGAAGGAGGATGAGAGGAGACATGATAGAGGTGTACAAGATATTAAGAGGAATAGATAGAGTAGATAGCCAGCCCCTCTTCCCCAGGGCACCACTGCTGAATACAAGGGGACATGGCTATAAGGTAAGGGGTGGGAAGTTCAAGGGGGATATTAGAGGAAGGTTTTTTACTCAGAGAGTGGTTGGTGTGTGGAATACACTGCCTGAGTCAGTGGTGGGGGCAGATACACTAGTGAAATCTAAGAGACTACTAGACAGGTATACGGAGGAATTTAATTTGGGGGCTTATATGGGAGGCAGGGTTTGAGGGTCCGCACAACAATGTGGGCCAAAGGGCCTGTGCTGTGCTGTACTATTCTATGTTCTATGTTCTATATGCAAAAACTATATTATGTACACAAACAGATGCTGGAAAACCAATCCTGCCAATGGGTCTCGGCTCGAAATGTCAACTGTACTTTTTTCCATAGATGCTGCTTAGCCTGCAGAGTTCCCCCATCATTTTGTGTAACTATATTATGTAACTATCTTCCATTCAATGTACTTTGCCAAAGGGATACACCCAGTAGCCACTTCATTAGGTGCCTCCCGTAACTAATAAAATGACCACTGTGAGTATGTTCATGGGCGTCTGATGCTGTAGCCCAACCACTTCAAGGTTTGATGTTCAGAAATGCTCTTCTGCACATCACTGTTGTAATACGTAGTTATTTGAATTACTGTCACCTTCCTGTCAACTTGAACTATTCTGGTCATTCTCCTCTGACCTCTCTCATCACCAAAACATTTTCATCCACAGAACTGCTGCTCACAATTCACACCATTTTCTGTAAACTCTGGAGACTGTTTTGTGTGACAATCGCAGGAGATCAGCAGTTTCTGAGATACTCAAACCACCCCATCTGGCACCAATGCTCATTCCACGGTCAAAGTCACTTAGATCGGATTTCTTCCGCATTCTGATGTTTGGTCTGAACAGCAACTGAACCTCTTGACCGTGTCTGCATGCTTGCATGCATCGTGTTGCTGCCACGTGATTGGCTGTTTAAATATTTGTATTAATGAGCAGGTGTACAATGCACCTAATAAAGTGGCCACTGGGTGTGTTTTGTCTAACATTGGCTGTTGTCACTGTATGCGTTACAGTGTGTGACCAGTCATTCTCTGTATGCTTCTCCAATCCTTCAATGCCGGCTCCATCTGGCACCTGCCTCCCCACCACCGATGACATCTTCACAAGGTGATACATCAAAAAGGGGCATCCATCATTAAGGACCCCTACCACCCGGACATGCCCTCTTCTCATTAATACTACCAAAGTAGATGTACAGGAGGCCCAAGACATACGTTCAATGTTTTAGGAACAGCTTCTTCCCTTCCACCATCAGATTTCTGAATAGACAATGAAACCATGTACACTACCTCACAGTTTTTCCTCTCTTTCGCACTATTTATGTAATTATTTAATGTATATTTATTGTTATAATTCCTGTATGTTATATTTTATGGGGTGACACTGTAGTGTGGTGGCTAGCACAATGTTTTACAATACCAGTGACCTGGATTCATTTCCTGCTGCTGTCTGTAAGGAGTTTGGGGGCCGTATCAAAGGTGGTGATGGATCAGCATTCAGGAGGGAGATTGAAAATTCGGCTGGATGGTGTCACTCAATGTCAGGAGAGGGAAACCGGAGGTCTGTGAGCCAGTCCTCGATGGAGGATCAGAGGTGGTGAGGTCAGTAACTTTAAATTCCTGGGTGTCACTATCTCAGAGGACCTGTCCTGGACCCATCAAAGAAAACACAACAGCACCTCTACTTCCTCAGGAGTCTGTAGAGATTCAGCATGACATCTAAAACTTTGACAAACTTCTGTGGATGTGTAGTGGAGAGTGTATTGACTGGCTGCATCACAGCCTGGTGTGGGAACACCAATATTTTTCAATGGAAAATCCTACAAAATGCAGTACATGAGGGGTAAAGTCGTCCCAACAACTGAGCACACCTACATGAAACACTGTTGTAGGAAAGCAGAATCCATCATCAGGGATCCCCATCACCCAGGGCATGCTCTTTTCTCACTGACACCATCAGTTAAAAGACACAAGAGCCACAGGACTCGCACCATGAGGTTCAAGAACAGTTAATACCCCTCAACCATCAGGCTCTTGAGAACAAAAGGGATGGCTACATGCATCTATTGAGATGTTCCAAAAACCAGTGATCTCATTTTAAGGACTCTTTACCTCGTTATCTCATGTTCTCATTATTTATTGATATTTATTTATATTTGCATTTGCACAGTTTGTTGTCTTCTGCACTCTGGTTGATCTTTCATTGATCCTGTGTTAGTTACTATTCTGTAGATTTGCTGAGTATGCCCGCAGGAAAATAAATCTCAGGGTTGTATGTGGTGGCATATATTTATTCTGATAATAAAGTTTACTTTGAACTTTGAGCATTATCCCCTTGGCCGTGTGGGTTTCCTCTGGGTGCTCTGGTTTCCTCCCACAGTCCAAAGACCTACTGGCTGGTAGGTTAATTGCTCATTGTAAATTGTCCTGTCATTAGGCTAGAATGAAACTGGGGGCTGCTGGGCCAATTCCACGCGGTATCTCAATGAATAAATGAAATATTGCGCTGCACTGCTGCGACAGAACACGAATTTCACAATAAACGTCAGCGCTAATAAACTGGACTGGGTTCTGAAGAAGCCTCCAGAAGCTGGTTGACTGTTGAGTAGATCAATGCAGGAAATGTGCTTTGCATGATGTTCAGTTATTTTCTGCTTCCTTTTGCTGGAAGATAATCAAGAGGAAGATTCCGAAACAGACACTAGGTTGAGTAGTTTTGATCATGAGTTGGGAAGCTCCACAACAGTTAATCACTTGTGGTCTACCTCCAACTCGGTGGCTGACAGTCCAAACTCATTTTGATTAAAGTGTTGTATGAGTCATCTGTTGGGATTTCAGTGTAAACCTTGGGGAGTTGGTTCATAAGCACTTGTTTAGAACCTACTGTAGAACATAGAAGAGCACAACACAGGAACAGGCCTCTTGGCCTGCAGTGTTGTGCCGAACTTCTTAAATTAGTAATCAGATGGCCAACTCAGCTAATCTCTTCTGTCTACACAATGTCCATTTTCCTCATATTCATGTGCTTATTGAAGCATCGTTAAAAAAAGGAGGGAGGAGAAGATGACGGTGTGACGCAGCTCGCAGCAGCCACTCCGGTGGTGATATCTGTTATCTGTCAAGTAGGATGCCATGCACAATCTTGATTTGATGGAGACGGACGTGAGAGCACGGAGGAACATCTGGAGAAACTTCTGAAATGCCTGCTTCGCTGCTGCTGCTACTGTGGTCTGGAATCTCCGGAGGAGAAGGCCCCGAGTCCTCGGCTTTGCTTGTTGCTCGGCGGCCGGAGCGGGGTCGAAGACGCTCGGCAGAGGATGGTGCTCGGAGAGGCTGTGTCGGAGGGGCTGGTCGGAGGCTCGAAGTTTTCGGACAGACTCAGAGCCAGCTGCGGTCGGGTGCTTCCAATGCGTCGGCAAGTTGTCGGTGCTTGGAGGTTCACGGCAGGGAGAGTTTCTCCCTTCTGCTGCCTGTGTTAGATGATGAAGCTATCGGGACTTTGAGACTTTTTTTTACCGTGCCCATGGTCTGCTCTTTATCAAATTATGGTATTGCTTTGCACTGTTGTAACTATATGTTATAATTATGTGGTTCTGTAAGCTTTAGTCTTGGTTTGTCCTGTGTTTTCTTGCGATATCATTCTGGAGGAACGTTGAATCATTTTTTAATGCATGCATTTCTAAATGACAATAAACGAGGACTGAGTGTCCTCATAATCTAAATCTAAAAGTCCCCAATGTATCTGCCTCCGTCACCACCCCAGGCAGCACATTACAGGCACACGCCACTCTCTGTGCAAAAAACTTGCCCCTCACATCCCCTTTGAAATTACCCCCTTTCTTGATTTCTTGAAATCCAAATCAATCCAGCACCGGCATAAAAACAGTACGAGCTGGGGCCTCTGAGGGTCACAGGTACAGTCACCTGGCATTTGGCATTGAGTTCATCCATCCCCCATGGCAACAGGAAAAGGGCTCTGTTAACACCAATAAAAATGGAAGACATTCCATCCCCAAAATTAATACTTATTCTTTAATGAACCACAGACCTCGACCAAGTAAGCCCTCACTATTATTCATTTTATTTAACCATCTGGGTGGTGGAGGTGGAGGTACGTCTCTACCAAAGGAGGTGCAGTAGGACGCTGTTTACCGTAGAAGGATGTGAGCATAGATGTGCATAGTCCAGCTCCCTTCACTTCCTCAGAAAACAGAGGTGTTGGTGAAGCTTCCTGATTGCGCAGGTTGTTTTCTGGGACCATAAGAGATCGTGTGAGGTGTGTACTCCCAGGAATTCGAAACGGCTTGCAGTTTTTACTACCGTGCCGCCAGTGTTGAAGGGTGTGAATGGTGTGAGTTTTATTGAAGTTGATAACCAATTGAATAATTACTTTGGTTCTGTCTTCACTAAGGAGGACATAAATAATCTTCCAGAAATAGTAGGGGACAGAGGGTCCAGTGAGATGGAGGAACTGAGCGAAATACATGTTAGTAGGGAAGTGGTATTAGGTAAATTGAAGGGATTGAAGGCAGATAAATCCCCAGGGCCAGATGGTCTGCATCCTGGAGTGCTTAAGGAAGTAGCCCAAGAAATAGTGGATGCATTAGTGATAATTTTTCAAAACTCGTTAGATTCTGGACTAGTTCCTGAGGATTGGAGGGTGGCTAATGTAACTCCACTTTTTAAAAAAGGAGGGAGAGAGAAACCGGGGAATTATAGACCGGTTAGCCTAACGTCGGTGGTGGGGAAACTGCTGGAGTCAGTTATCAAGGATGTGATAACAGCACATTTGGAAAGCGGTGAAATGATCGGACAAAGTCAGCATGGATTTGTGAAAGGAAAATCATGTCTGACGAATCTCATAGAATTTTTTGAGGATGTAACTAGTAGAGTGGATAGGGGAGAACCAGTGGATGTGGTATATTTGGATTTTCAAAAGGCTTTTGACAAGGTCCCACACAGGAGATTAGTGTGCAAACTTAAAGCACACGGTATTGGGGGTAAGGTATTGGTGTGGGTGGAGAACTGGTTAGCAGACAGGAAGCAAAGAGTGGGAATAAACGGGACCTTTTCAGAATGGCAGGCGGTGACTAGTGGGGTACCGCAAGGCTCAGTGCTGGGACCCCAGTTGTTTACAATATATATTAATGACTTGGATGAGGGAATTAAATGCAGCATCTCCAAGTTTGCGGATGACACGAAGCTGGGTGGCAGTGTTTGCTGTGAGGAGGATGCTAAGAGGATGCAGGGTGACTTGGATAGGTTGGGTGAGTGGGCAAATTCATGGCAGATGCAATTTAATGTGGATAAATGTGAAGTTATCCACTTTGGTGGCAAAAATAGGAAAACAGATTATTATCTGAATGGTGGCCAATTAGGAAAAGGGGAGGTGCAACGAGACCTGGGTGTCATTATACACCAGTCATTGAAAGTGGGCATGCAGGTACAGCAGGCGGTGAAAAAGGCGAATGGTATGCTGGCACTTATAGCGAGAGGATTCGAGTACAGGAGCAGGGAGGTACTACTGCAGTTGTACAAGGCCTTGGTGAGACCACACCTGGAGTATTGTGTGCAGTTTTGGTCCCCTAATCTGAGGAAAGACATCCTTGCCTTAGAGGGAGTACAAAGAAGGTTCACCAGATTGATCCCTGGGATGGCAGGACTTTTATATGAAGAAAGACTGGATGAACTGGGCTTGTACTCGTTGGAATTTAGAAGATTGAGGAGGGATCTGATTGAAACGTATAAGATCCTAAAGGGATTGGACAGGCTAGATGCAGGAAGATTGTTCCCGATGTTGGGGAAGTCCAGAACGAGGGGCCACAGTTTGAGGATAGAGGGGAAGCCTTTTAGGACCGAGATTAGGAAAAACTTCTTCACACAGAGAGTGGTGAATCTGTGGAATTCTCTGCCACAGGAAACAGTTGAGGCCAGTTCATTGGCTATATTTAAGAGGGAGTTAGATATGGCCCTTGTGGCTACGGGGATCAGGGGGTATGGAGGGAAGGCTGGGGCGGGGTTCTGAGTTGGATGATCAGCCATGATCATAATAAATGGCGGTGCAGGCTCGAAGGGCCGAATGGCCTACTCCTGCACCTATTTTCTATGTTTCTATGTTTCTATTTCCTTTGGCTTGTTGACATTGATAAGGAGATTATATGTCTGGCGCCTGGCCTTGAGCTCTTCTACTCCATCTCTGTTTGTGTCTCATCACTGTAATAATTAGACTATCTGTATGTTTCTGATGGTGAGGTGGAGATAGTCTCTACCAAAGGAGGTGTAAAGCTCCTCTAGCCTACACCCGTGGGTAAGGTGTAGCATCCCCCCCCCACCCCTGGTTTAGGGTCAGGTGAAGCCAGGGGAACGGGTGATGGATGGTCATATGAGCCGCTGATGCATATCACAATTCCTGGTTGTGCGACCACTGATGCCAGGCAGACAATCTCTGAAGAGTATTAATAATGGTGGGGCTCAACTCTCTGGTAGGGGCACTGCCCAGAAGAAGCCAATGTCAAGCTAGTTCTGTAGAAAAAAATTGCCAAAAACAATCATGGTCACCGTGATCGCCCACATCATATGACACGGCACATAATGATGATGTCATACGACACGGCACGTCATGATGATGATTTAGTGATACGTCGCAGAGTCGGTCCTTCTGGCCCTTCAAGACACATCACCTCAGCAACTCCCGGCAAACCAGATTAACCCTAACCGAACCATATCGTTGTTACCAGATTAACCCTAACCAAACCATACTGTCCCAGCAACGGGGATGACACTGTGCAACCCATCACCGGCACCAGCCTACCCACTGTCAAGGATATATACACAGAAAGGTGCAGAGAAAAGGCCAGTAACATCATAAAGGATCTCCCCACACTGCTCATGGACTGTTTGACCCACTCCACATCGTAAGACCACAAGACAAAGGAGCAGAAGTTGGCCATTCAGCCCATCGAGTCTGCTCCGCCATTTTATCATGAGCCGATCCATTCTCCCATTTAGTCCCACTCCCCTGCCTTCTCACCATAACCTTTGATGCCTTGGCTACTCAGATATCTATCAATCTCTGCCTTAAATACACCCAATGACTTGGCCTCCACTGCCGCCCATGGCAACAAATTCCACAGATTCACCACCCTCTGACTAAAAAAATTTCTTCGCATATCTGTTCTGAATGAGTGCCCTTCAATCCTTAAGCTATGCCCTCTCGTACTAGACTCCCCCACCATGGGAAACAACTTTGCCACATCCACCCTGTCCATGCCTTTCAACATTCGAAATGTTTCTATGATGTTTCCCCTCATTCTTCTAAACTCCAAGGAATACAGTCCAAGAGCAGTCAAACGTTCCTCATATGTTAACCCTCTCATTCCCGGAATCATTCTAGTGAATCTTCTCTGAACCCTCTCCAACGTCAGCACATCCTCTCTTAAATAAGGACCCCAAAACTGCCCACAGTACTCCAAGTGAGGTCTCACCAGCGCCTTATAGAGCCTCAACATCACATCCCTGCTCCTATACTCTGTTCCTCTAGAAATGAATGCCAACATTGCATTTACCTTCTTCACTACCGACCCAACCTGGAGGTTAAACTTAAGGGTATCCTGCACGAGGACTCCCAAGTCCTGTTGCATCTCAGAACTTTGAATTATCTCCCTATTTAAATAATAGTCTGCCCATTTACTTCTTCTGCCAAAGTGCAGAACCATACACTTTCCAACATTGTATTTCATTTGCCACTTCTTTGCCCATTCTTCCAATCTATCCAAGTCTCTCTGCAGACTCTCCGTTTCCTCAGCACTACCAGCCCCTCCACCTATCTTTGTATCATCAGCAAACTTAGCCACAAAGCCATGTATTCCATAATCCAAATCGTTGATGTACAACGTAAAAAGAAGCGGCCCCAACATGGACCCCTGTGGAACACCACTGGTAACTGGCAGCCAACCAGAATAAGATCCCTTTATTCCCACTCTCTGTTTCCTGCCAATCAGCCAACACTCTATCCACGTATGTAACTTCCCCGTAATTCCATGGGCTCTTATCTTGTGGCACCTTGTCAAAGGCCTTCTGAAAATCCAAATATACAACATCCACTGCATCTCCCTTGTCTAGCCTACTTGTAATTTCCTCAAAAAATTGCAATAGGTTTGTCAGGCAGGATTTTCCTTTAAGGAATCTATGCTGAGTTCTGCCTATCTTGTCATATGCCTCCAGGTACTCCATAACTTTGTTCCTGACAATCAACTCCACAGGGCAGCCACAGGGGTGCTCTCCACTGTCCAGGAATTTTCCTTCCCTCTCCTGACAGTCACCCAGTTTTCTGACCCCTGTAGCCTAGGGATGACTACCTCCCTGTAGCTCCTGTCTAGCACCTCTTCACTTTCCCTAATAAGCTGTAGATCATCAAGCTGCAGCTCCAGATCCCTAACACGGTCTTTGCATCTCGGTGCACCTGGCACAGATGTGGCTATCAGGGAGGCTGGAGGTCTCCCAGAATTCCCACATCTGACATCCTGAACGAAGCACTAACCCTGCAGGCATGCTACTTAATTCTACAGGAATGAAACAAGGAAAATTAAGTCTACTGCCCCACTTACCTCGCCAAACACACAAACTTTTTAAACCGTTAGCTTGTACCGTTAGCTGTGTGAGCCCTGCTATTCCTCTGTCTGTCCAGGCCGATTCGCTAAGGGGAAAAAAAAGAGTTGGTGCCTCACTCACGCCTCTTCCTGTTACTGCCGAAGCCCGTTGAGCCAAAGCCCTACACTCTGCTGCCACTAACTCCGCTGCCCGCTGTATAGGGTGGTCTCCTTCTTGAACTCTCCATGCTGTCCTGTCTATGTCATGTGCCTGCGCAGTCTCGTCCTTTTTTCACTTGAAGAAGTTTTTTAAAAAACTGCCTTCCTTCAGAATTCACGCCGCTCTTCTTGTCCCGATCCAAAAGACAACCGTTGGAAGTCCCCTTCCTTTTCAATCATGACCACCAGACTTTACAAACAGTTACTTTCCCCAAGCGGTAAGGCTGATCAACACCTCCACCCACTAACCTACACCCCGAACCACCACTACTTTATCATTTCCTGTCAGCCACCTTATCTGTAGACGCTCCTGTGCCTAACCTCACTTTATGGACATGCAATCAATCAATGTATATAAACTATATTATGTATTTATACAGCTTTGGGCACATAGATATAGCTTGGTGCCCAATATTTGTGCATAGTGTTGTATTTGTCAAAGTGGAGTAGAGACTGAGTTTGTAAATCTGGAGGAAGCAAAGGCTGTTGGGGATGGTGAGGGCGGAGGGGAATGGGACAGGTGGCAGAGAAAGAGTGCCAGGTACAGGGTGTGGAACTGGTGCAGATATGCCCAGCCCTCAGGCACCAGGAAAAGTCATTTGCTTCCAAACAATTGGTTTATTGATCATTACAGAATGTCTTTTTGGTGCTTATCGCTCTCTCATCTTTTCCCAACCATGGTTCCCCTCTCCCTGCCCCCTTCCCACTCTCAATCCACAATAGAGACCCATATCAGAATCAGGTTTATCATCACTCACATATGTCATGAAATCTGTTTTTTTTTGTGGTAGCAGTACAGTGCAATACATAAAATTACTACAGTACTATGCAAAAGTCTTAGGCACCCTCATATTCCGTCTGTCTAGGTACCATATCCGATGTGGATGATGGCGACCATGTTTTCCATACAGATCTATCCCTCTTTCTTTGGATGACTTCCATTTCCTCGATGCGTCGCCACCTGGTTATGCGTTTGATGTACATAAGCCGAGGTCTTCCTCTAGGTTTGCTCCCCTCGATCTTTCCAGAGAGTATGAGTTTTTCTAGTTCATCTTTCCGCATGATGTGTCCTAGGAATCTGAGTTGTCTTTCTCTCATTGTTGGTATGAGTGAGCGAACTGCTTGGGCTCTTCTGAGAACTTCTTCCTCCTGGGTTTGAGGAGAAACTACATCTGGCTGTGGAGCATTTGCTTTGGGTAGTGAGGTTACCATTAACCACAGCTGCCTCCAGGTCACCCTTAGGCAAGGTGTAGCACCTGTTAGCCTCCCTACCTGGGTTACAGTGAAGCCACGGAATGCAGGTGGTGGATGAAGCAGAAGGCAAGTTGTGAGTAACACAACTGGTGGTTCCTGCTTCTCAGACGCTGAGCAGTAGATCCTTTTAATAGGACAATGGTCAGGGTCACCCGTCTTGTAAAGACACTGCATCGGAAGCAAGCAAGGGGAAGCTACTTCTTGTATTTTATCCCTAGTACAACCATGGTCAATACATACACATCCTCTTATTAATAACAACAATAGTAAATATTTTATTGGTCCTGAGTGGGAAATTCTTTTGTTACAGCAGCAACGTTTAAAAACACACTTAGCAGCGTGCAGACTTAACTAATCTATATGTGCCCAAGACTCCTGCACAGCACTGTATTTATTGCGTTCTTCAGCTTATTGTGTTGGGCTGCATCGGATCCGGAGTGACAATCATTTTGCTCTGCTTTACACTCGTGTGCTGGGAATGACATCGAACAATCTTGAGACACTTACACATTTACGCTCCTGGTGTCAGCGTGAAGCATTCACAGACCAGATGTGACATGAGTGAACAAAACTCATCTGCAACAAACTGAAGAGTAATGCCAGAAGAACACTTTCCATAGCGTTACTCTACTCTCTGCCATTCACCGACAACTATACAAGCTCCAAGTACAACTGAAATGAATTTCTCATACGGTAACAAAAGATATCATCTGATACCAAGCCGTATAAGATGTTACTTGAACAGTTTGTGGGCCACAAGGGCTCATTTAAAGTCGTAGCCTTTAAGGAACAGAGGTAGAAAGGATCAAGGCCAAAGTCAAGTTTATTGTCATAGAGACAAGTACATGTATGCATGGGTGCAATAAAAAATTTACTTGCAGCAGCTTTGCAAATCAATGTTTGTGTGTAGTTTTTCATTGATTTTATTTTATTTCTTTCCCTACACGAAGATAAATCCCAAGGTAGTACATAGTAACATATCCCGACTTTGATAATAAAATTTACTTCGAACTTTTGAACAAAGCATCAGAAAAACAAGAAAAAACATAAACATAAATTATACATAATTATTAGAGAGCACATTTCAAAGTCCACTGTAGTGAAAGTGAAGGTGGTGATCGTGTTGCTGTACCAAGGTTGAGATCAGGGTTGTGCAGGTTGGTTCAAGAACCGAACGGTTGAAGGGAAGCAGCTGGTTTTGAACCTGGGAGTGTGGGACTTCAGGCTTCCGGACCTCCTGCCTAACGGTAGCTGTGAGAAAATGGCATGGATCAGATAGTGGGGATCTTTGATGTTCACAAACAGAATTCAGGAGCTGAGAAAATTGACCACCAAGTTTCTGGGAGTGCACATCATGGATGATCTCACCTGGTCACTCAACACCACCTCTTTGGTGAAAAAAGCATAGCCACATCTTCACTTCCTGAGGAAACTGAGGCAAGGGAGGCTCTCTCCCACCATTCTAACCAATTTTTGTAGGAGCACCATTAAGTGTGTCCTGACCTGGTAAAGGAATTGCAAGGCATCTGACCACAAGTCCTAACAAAGTATTGTGAGGACTGCTGAGAAGATCATCAGGGTCTCTCTTCCATGCATTAGAGATATTTATCAGGAACACTGCCTATGCGGGGCCCTTAGCGTTGTCAATGATCCCTCCCATCCATCCAGCAATCTGTTTGACCCCCTACCATCGGATGGGAGGTACTGTAGTAGTAGGATGGGAAGCAGATTCTCCCCCAGGCTGTGAGACGACTGAACTCCCTGTCACCACACAGGCCTCATCACGTATGAAGTGCCAGCAGCATTATACTGTTTACTCTTTAACTTGTATCGAATACCGCATGCACATTATTGGTGATAATATTACTTTATGTGTTATGTGTGTGAGTTTTATGTACTGCAAGGAGCACCTTGGTCTGGAGGAATGTTGTTTCATTTGGCGGAATACATGAATGAGGGGGCACCTCATTGAAACCTATTGAAAGTTGAAAGGCCTTAATAGAATGGATGAGGAGAGGATGTTGGGGGAGTCCAAGCCCAGAGGCCACAGAGGGACCTCCATTTAGAATGCAGATGCGGAGGAATTTCCTTAGCCGGGGGAGGTGAATCTGTGGAATTTGTTGCCACAAGTGGCTGTGGAGGCCAAGTCATTGGGTATATTTAAGGCAGCGGTTGATAGATTCTTGATTAGTCAGGGTATGAAGGGATACGGTGAGAAGGCTAGAGACTGGGGTCGAGAAGGAAATGGATCAGCCATGATTAATCGGCGGAGCACACTCGATGGGCCAAATGGCCTAACTCTGCTCCTATATCTCATGGTCTAGCGTTTGAGTGACATTGAAGTTGAACTTGAGAAGAGGCCTGCAAAGGAGAAGTGCAGAAGATCTCAGAAGAAGGTTAGAGGGATAGAAAAAGGGTCAAGCCTATGAGGAAATTGCAAATCAAGAAAGAGAATTTTGAAATTGCGATTTCCTGGACAAGGATCCCATGAAGATTGATCAGAAGAAGCCAGTGGATGAGTTGCGAGTTGGCAAAGTTTTGACACTGCAGTTGGAGATGATTCTATTCAATGGGACCAGGCAGAATAACAGTTCCGCATGGACTAGATGGGCTGAAGGGCCTGTTTCTGTGCTGCATGAGACAGGCAACGCAACCTTTTTAGACGCCGCAATAGTAACTTTGGGTTTAAAAAGACACAGGTGAGGATTTGAGCGGTGGCTGAATTGATGCGGGTGTGGAGGCAGATGGCTTTGCTGATGGTGAGGATCTTGGGGTGAAAAGCTCAGTTCAGGATCAGAGACGACGCCAAGACTGTGAACAGCCATGGACACCGCCCCCAGCTTGGCAGATGGAATCATTGGCTTCTGCGTTAGTACAGTCCTGACTGTACGTTAACCATCCTGCAGTCTCTCCATTGCTAGCCAGACTCCGGGTCACACTGCTCTCCAAAGACACAAACTCATCTCTTGATGCAGCCTGCAACGAACCGAGAAATCTAAATGTAGACTTACTGATACAAGGGGCATCTGCTAACCTCTGTCTGAGCAAAGAGTAAAGTCATAGGTGACAAGAGAACTGGTGCTGCAATGTCTCTGGAACCTGGATTTAATTCCAACTCAAACTGGGATGAGAGTCTCCAGCACGTTCACCATCTGGGCTTTGTAAGTGAGGCCAACACCTGATCTTAGACCATCTCTTCGACAGAGTTGGTGGTAAGGACGGCAAATACAATGGCAGCATTTGTTCCCAGAGGGCCAGAGTATAAAAGCAAGGATGTAACACTGAGGCTTTATAAGGCATTGGTCCCACACATTTGGAGGACTGTGAGCGGTCCTAGGCCCTCTGTCTAAGGAAGGACGTGCTGACATTGAACACGGTCCAGAGGACGTTCATGAGGATGTTCCGGGGAATGAAAGGGTTGACCTGCAAGGAGTATTTAATGGCTCTGGGTCTGTACTTGCAGATGTTTAGAAGAATGAGGGGAGATCTCTTTGAAATCAAGGGAATATTGAAAGGCCTAGATAGACCACAAGGATGTCTCTTTAGAGCAGAGATGAGGAGGAGGGTGGTGATTCTGTGGAATTCATTGCCACAGAGAGTTGTGGAGGCCAAGTCACTGGGTATACTTAAAGCAGAGGTTGACAGGCCCTTTGAGCTGCATTGCCCAGCAACCCAACTATTTACCACTAGAGAATGGGGCTGAGAAGGAAAATAAGTCAGCAATTCGGTACAGCAGCCTCGACGGGCCGAATGGCCTAGTTCTGCTCCTATGTCTTATGGTCTATTTTTTTTAAACAGGTATATGCTTCTAAGTGCTCTGATGGGTCCGATACACATGAAAAAATGATGAAATCAGGCATTCATGCTTAACTGGGAAGGGGAAAGACCGTGTGTTTGTCCTGAGTGCTGTAGGGCTTAAGCTTGGCTGTGATAGGATGCCATGATTGGAATTACAGCTACAAGCCTGTGGGGGGCAAAGCCCTGCTCAAACATCAGTACGGATGCTGGATGACGTTTCAGGCCGAGACCCTTCATCAGGATTGGAAAGGAAGAGGGAAGAAGGCAGAATCAGAAAGTGGAGCAGGGGGAAGGGAAGAAGTACATGGTGCCAGGTGATAGGTGAGACCAGGTGGGGGGGGGGGGAAGGTGATAGGTGAGACCAGGTGAGGGGGGAAGGTGATAGGTGAGACCAGGTGAGGCAGGAAGGTGATAAGTGAGACTAGGTGAGGGGGGGAAGGTGATAGGTGAGACCAGGTGATGGGGGAAGGTGATAGGTGAGACCAGGTGACGGGGGAAGGTGATAGGTGAGACCAGGTGAGGGGGAAAGTGGCTGGGTGAAGGAAGTGAGATAAAGTAAAAAGCTGGGAGGTGATAGGTGGAAAAGGTGAAGGGCTGAAGAAGGAACAATCTGATAGGAGAGGAGAGAACAGTGGACTGTGGGAGAAAGCAAAATCAAGCTCAAAGACCTTCAGTTAAATCCCAAGTAAGGCCTTTGGAACAGCTAAAGGCCGCTCAGCTCCTCAAGTCTTTTCTGCTATTCAAGTAGATTGTGGCCATCAATATCTTGGGTTTATGGTGCTGCACAAAAAAATAAAATCAATCTCAAATTTCAAACAAATAACCGAAGGGTCTGTTTCTGTGCGGTAGTGCATTGTGACTCTATGACATAGAGACAATGTAATTCTGCAGAGCGCACGTGAAAAGGATCTCGGTAAATATGGTCTCTATCACGTGGTGGGACATGATTGGAACAGGAAACCCTGTTGATTGGAGTTACTGTCGTCAGTAAAAAGACATTCTGCGTACTGTTCTGTCTGCTTATTTGCCTATGCCTGCAGCAATCCAAAGCCACAGGTGAGGTGGGGCACTAGTCACGGCTCCAGCGGCCCAGGTTCGATCATAAACAACGGAGAAACATCCGCTCTCTGTTCCTTTCCATAGATGCTGTTGCCTGACCTGCTGAGTTCCTCCAGCATTTTGTGGGTACAGCTTGAAACTTCAGGGGTTTCCCCAGTGTGCTCTGGTGTCCTCCCATGTCCCGAAGACGTGCAGGTTGGTTGGTTAGCTGGCTGTTGTAAATTGCCCCTCGTGAGGGAAAATTGATTGGAATGGGGAAGGAGTACAATACCGGATCCCGTGTAGGATTGGTGTATAACGGGTGCTAAATGCTCAGTGGGCTGAAGGACCTTAGCACTCTGTGACAACAAAACCCACAGATTCTATAACGACAAGAGATTCTGCAGATGCTGGAAATCCAGAGCAACACACACAAAGTGCCAGAGGAACTCAGCACACCAGTCAGCATCTACAGAGGGAACAGAAGAGATGATGCTTCAGGACCGGAATGGAAGAGGGAAGAAGCCAGAATAGGAAGGTGGGGAGGGGGCTGAGGAGATCAGACAACAAGCTAGAAGATGATAGGTGAGACCAGATGCTGGGGAAGGTGGGTGGGTGCGGACAGGGGGATGAAGCCGGGAGTTGATAGGTGGAAGAGGTAAAGTGCTGAAGAAGGGATCTGACAGGAGAAGATAGAAGGACTGAAGAAGAAGGAATCTGATAGGAGAGGAGAGCGCACCATGGGAGACAGCAAAACTCTACTCAACCACCTTCAATTAAATCCCAAGTAAGGCATTTGGGGTAAGCATAGTAGAATCTGATTGGAGAGAACGAGAGAGCATAGGAGAAAGGGAAAGAGGAAAGGAATAATAGGGAGGTGATGAGCCGGTGAGGAGGAGGAGGGTTGGAGAGGAGCCAGAAAAAGAGCGAAGGGGGAGGGAAAGGGGGTGAAATTACTGGACGTTTGAGAAATCGATGTTCATACATTAAATTGGCAGCTACCCTGGACAAAATATGAGGTGTAACTACCCAGGTTAGCTGTTGCAACTTGAGGAAGTAGCGAAGTAATGATGTAGGGACAGAAAGATAAAGATGAGGTTTCCCAAGGACAGCAGTGATGGCAGATGATGGATGAAATCATAGTTTGGCAAGTATAAACAGATTCAGGCATTTGTCCTGTGCATAGATGGTGTGAGTTTGTTACTTAGGGAGAATGATGCCTTAATGAACAAAAGTCACAAGAAAGGACACAAAGGAATGTGACAACACACAGGGACACAGTTGCTAGCAGGAGGGTGGGGAATTTACAAAAAAGTGGTGAGCATCAGCAGCTACTCCCTGACGTGGTGCAGACTTTGAGAGGAATATTTCAATCCTTTGTCATGAGAACCAGCTGAAAGAATTTGGGATGAAGTGGTTTAGTGTGGGGAACCTAAAGCAGGTGTGGAAATGGTGCTTAAGAATGTGAGGCGGTTGAGATTAGAGGTTAACCGTGAGGTGCAGAGTCTGCAGTGGGTGCCATGACTTCTTCACCGGGCCCAAGTTGTGAGAAGGTTCTGTAGACACCAGCAGTTCATGTGTGCAACAGCCAGGATGTTCTGGGGTAGATAAGGCAAACAGCTTTGATGTACAAAGTATCTCACTATTACAGTTCCTATGGCAAAGGACACAGAGTGCAAGTGTCTAAAAGCGGTAACATGCAATTCAGATGATAGTCTGTAGCACTGGGTATGCTTGGGAACTGGAAATACAGTGCAGTCCATCACACCATGAGACACAGGAGCAGAATTAGGCCGTTTGGCCCATCCAGTCTGCTCTGTCATTCAGCTGAGGCTGATTTATTTTCCCTCTCAACCCCATTCTCCTGTTTTAACCATACTTCAGTAACAATAATACATGAATATATACTGTATATTTTCCATGAGTCCATAAAACATATGAGGCGGGAGGAGAAGATGGCAGTGCGCCTGCGTGTGCGCAGCTCTCCGGTGAAAATGATATCGTATCCGTTAAATAGGGGCCGTGGACAATTCTGATTTGATGGAGAATGGACGTGAAATCACAGAGGAACATCTGGAGAAATTTCTGAAATGCCCGTTCGCTGCTGTCGTTACTGTGTGGTCGGGAATCTTTCGGAGGATAGGCCTCAAAATCCCCGGCCTTGCCTGCTCTTGGCGACCGAGAAGGAGGTCGAATCATTCGGACAGAGATGGCGCTCTGTACTCGGTGTTGGAGAGCTGATCAGAGCTCGAAGTTTTCGGATGACCCAGAGTCGGATTGTGGTCGGCATGGCAGGGAGAGTTTTTCTTCCTTCTCCCGTCTGCGTGAGATGTGGGACACTTGAGAAACTTTGAACTTTACTGTGCTCATGGACTTCTCCATCAAGTTATGGTATTGTTACACTGTTTGTAACTACATGTTATAATTATGTGGTTTTGTCAGTTTTTTCAGTCTTGGTTTGTCCTGTGTTTTGTGATATCACACCGGAGGAAATAATGTATCATTTCTTAATGCATGCATTACTAAATGACAATAAAAGGGGACTACGTGTCTTCATAATCATCATAGAATTAGGCCATTCATCCCATCAAGTCTGTTCTGCCATTCTATCATGGCTGATTTGTTATCCCTCTCCCCTGTTTTTCCTGCCTTCTCCCTGTAACCTTTGATGCTGTAACTAATCAAGAACCTATCAACCTCTACTTTAAATCTACCCAATCACTTAGCCTCCGTCTGTGGCAATGAATTTGACAGATTTATCACCCTCTGGATAAACAAATTCCTCCTCATCTCTGTCCCAAAGGGACATTTTTGTATTCTGAGGCTGCGTCTTCTGGTCCCAGACTCCCCCCACGAAAGGAAATATGCTCCCAGATCCACTCGATCTAGTCCTCTCAATATTCAATGGAGTTCAATGAGATTCCCCCCCCGTTCTTTTTTTTAGATTATGAGGACACGCAGTCCCCTTTTATTGTCATTTAGTAATGCATGCATTAAGAAATGATACAATGTTTCTCCAGAATGATATCACGAAAACACATGACAAACCGACTTAAAAACTAACAAAAACCACATAATTATAACATATAGTTACAACAGTGCAAAGCAATACCGTAATTTGATAAGAACAGACCATGGCACAGTAAGTCTCAAAGTCTCTCGAAAGTCCCATCATTTCACACAGACGGTGAATCTCCGGCGCTGCCAACTTGCCGATGCAGCATCCTGGAAGCACCTGACCACAGTCCAACTCTGAGTCCGTCCGAAAACTCCGAGCCTCCGACCAGCTCTCCGACACCGAGCACCGAGCACCATCTCTGCCGAGTGTTTCGACCCCGGCCCCGGCAACAGGCAACAGGCAAAGCCGAGGATTTGGGGCCTTCGTCTCCGGAGATTCTCGATCGCACAGTAGCAGCAGCAGTGAAGCAGGCATTTCAGAAGTTACTCCAGATGTTCCTCCGTGCTTCTCACGGCTGTCTCCATCAAATCCGGATTGTGCACGGCATCCTACCTCAGAAATACGATATTCATTCGGAACGGCCGCGCGCGCTGCGTCGCGCCGCCATCTTCTCCTCCCTCCGAACTCTTAACTCCTAAACTCTTCTAAACTCCAGTGAATACAGGAATCAAATACTCCTAATCCATTAACCCTTTCATTTCTGGAAACATTCTCGTAAATCTCCTCTCCAACGTCAGCATATTTTTCTTTGACAAGGGGCCCAAAACTCCTGACAATTGAGAGCAGAGTGTCATCAGTGGAAACTGGAACACTGAATGGTACGTGCGGTGTATGTGAAGACATTGAGAAAGCTAACATAGATTTACTGTATGGCTCCATTATGACAGAGGAAGCAACTATAAAGACACAATAGACAATACAGCAACTTCATCTTCCACATTTTACTATGACAGGGAATGAGGCTCTTTGGGCCATTGAGTAAATACTGGCTCTCAGTGAATTCCTGACATCCTGTTCCCCTATTCACTCTAACAAGCCCATCAGCTCTCACAATTCCCGCACTGTCTGCCTGCACTGAAGGTAGTTAACAGTGGGCAATACACCTCACAGCCATTTTCCTGTTGGAAAGCTGAGCAAACCCGTGCTGTCTCTGTTGGTCAGGGTCGACTATGGATGTTGCATCCCAGCTGTCTATGTGATGCGCAGGCCAGGGCACTACGACATGGAGGGCATGTTGTTGCCCATGTAACGGGCTCCCCGCTCTCCACGCCGCTGAAGAACCCAAAGGAACGGCAGAGACCGATACAGATTGGTACCAGCAGCATCGCAGGGGTTGCCAGTCAGCATTAGGACTGCCTTAGGGACGCCAGATCCTGATGTTTTTCTCTGGATTTACCCTGAAGCCTTCCCCATGTGTGGGTATAGCCGCGAGGCAGCGGAGGTTTGAGATCAGAATTTTCCTTCTAGATGAGCTGCCAACCACTGCTAACAAACCCCATCTGTCCGAAATAACTGGATTTAAGGCGCCAGTAACCCGTCTCTGCTCTTTTTCCGTTCAGTAGAAATGGTTCTGCCAGGTTTAGTAGCTAATCCACATGTGAAGTCCAGGAGCTGGACGTAGTTGTCAGGAACTATCTGAGACACATACCCACACCACTGGGGGCATTTAGAAGGTAGTGGGAGCTTATTCCCACTTCCTCCCCTGGCTATGATAACCTTAAGGAACCATTGTCACACGGAAAATGTGCAAATGATGGAGGATGGGGGTTGGGATGAACCTGGCCTGTTTGAGATGAGAGCCAATGCTGGAACAGTGCAGGGCCATGTTCAATCCACCAGGCCCCGACCTTCTCCACTTCCGAAACCTAACTAACATCTTCTCTTCCCCAGTTCTGATGAGGCGTTTTAGACCTGAATCACAATGAGTTTATCCTCCCACAGATGCTGCCTCATTCCATGCGTGTTTCTTCCAACATTTTAATTTTCAGATTTCCAGCAGCAGCTGTTTTTTTTTGGATGTTCATTATGAGCCCCTGCTTTGAAGACCCCAATCCAGTCATGTGTGAAACGGATTATGGGACAGTTCTTACTCTTTTTGGGCAGTTTTTTTTTCCCTGAAAAAGGATCTAGTACTTTCCTGGAGTATATGACGGGCTTCCAGCCGGGTACAGGTATTGATTTTAACCGGTATTTCAATGACAGACTCTGCCGTCTTAGAGTAAGACCTTCATCTTTGTTAAAATTCTTTTCCTCTAGATTTATTCCTTCACCAGGCAGACCCAAAAACCATTGGCACGACGCACAAAACTACTGTTCCGTGCCAGTGGCTTTTGGCACCACCTGCTGAAGGAAGCCACCGAAATAAAACTAGTGGAAAAGAATTTTAACAAAGACGAAGGTCTCATTGTAATTAAGGACTGGAATTCAATTGTAAACAAGGTGTGACAGTGGAAACCAGATTGGTTGAGGACTAACCATTGAGGAGGGACAGACGACGGGAGTTGAGTATATATACCAGCGGACTAGGTGTGCTCAGGCATCTTCCCTGATGAGGGTGGCAGCTTGTCATTGAAACGGCGGTTAAAATCGATATTTGTACCCAGCTGGAAGCCTACGATTTTTCTCTTTTGCACTACTTATTTCAGTATTTATATTTTTATTGTAATTTGCAGTTTTTTTATTATTATGTACAGCACAGTACTGCTGCCACTAAACAACATATTTCATGACATATGTCAGTGATATTAAACCTGATTATGTTCTGATTCACCTGTTAAAATGCAGACAGATCTCTCCTTCTGGGAAGAGAGATTGCAGTTAGCCTTTTTCACAACTCTAATTATCTGTGGGAGGCTTTGTTAAGCTGCCAAGGCCAAAATCGCTTTGTAGTTGGTGTTGTTTGGAAGTGTTATGATGGCAATGTTGCTCAGCACAAAAGCCCAATGTCCAGAACACAGGGGCCAGCTTCTCACGACTGCATCACTGAGTGCAGAGTCACCCAGAACAAAGCACAGCGCAAGTCTTTAGAAGTCGACATGGTAGTGTAGTGGTTAGCACAACCTTTTACAGTACCAGCCTTCCCAGTTCAATTCCTGACGCTGTCTGTAAGGAGTTTGTACGTTCTCCCCGTGACCGTGTGGGTTTCCTCCGGGTGCTCTGGTTTCCTCCCACAGTCCAAAGATGTACGGCTGGTAGCTTAATTGGTCATGGTAAATTCATCCATGATTAGGCTAGGATTAAATTTGGGGCTGCTGTGCGACACAGCTAGAGGGGCTGGAAGGGCCTGGTCGTCACTGTATCTCAAGAAATAAATGAACAAACAAGTCAGTAAACACACACAAACTTCTGTCCTGATGAAGGGTTTCGGCCCAAAACGTTGACTGTACTTTTTTCCATAGATGCTGCCTGGCCTGCTGAGTTCCTCCAGCATTTTGTGTGTGTTGCTCAGATTTCCAGCATCTGCAGATTTTCTCATTGGAAATAAGTCAGTTATATTTGCAGCTTAATGTGAAAAAGACTAAGGAGCTGGTGGTGGACCTGAGGAGGGCTAAGGCACCGGTGACCCCTGTTTCTATCCAAGGGGTCAGTGTGGACATGGTGGAGGATTACAAATACCTGGGGATACAAATTGACAATAAACTGGACTAGTCAAAGAACTCTGAGGCTGTCTATAAGAAGGGTCAGGGCCATCTCTATTTTCTGAGGAGACTGAGGTCCTTTAACATCTGTCGGACGATGCTGAGGATGTTTGACGAGTCTGTGGTGGCCAGTGCTATCATGTTTGCTGTTGTGTGCTGGGGCAGCAGACTGAGGGTAGCAGACACCAACAGAATCAACAAACTCATTCGTAAGGCCAGTGATGTTGTGGGGATGGAACTGGACTCTCTGACGGTGGTGTCTGAAAAGAGGATGCTGTCCAAGTTGCATGCCATCTTGGACAATGTCTCCCATCCACTACATAATGTACTGGGTGGACACAGGAGTACATTCAGCCAGAGACTCATTCCACCGAGATGCAACACTGAGCGTCATAGGAAGTCATTCCTGCCTGTGGCCATCAAACTTTACAACTCCTCCCTTGGAGGGTCAGACACCCTGAGACAATAGGCTGGTCCTGGACTTATTTCCTGGCATAATTTACATATTATTATTTAATTATTTATAGTTTTATATTGCTAAATCTAAACTCTATTCTTGGTTGGTGCAACTGTAACGAAACCCAATTTCCCTTGGGATCAATAAAGTATGACTATGACTACTATTTCTTTTATTTGGAGTTAAAAGATTGCGATTGGTCTAATTAAAGATTCATGATTCAAGATTCACGTTTAGTTACAATGAATACGTATATCGAGGCATACAGTGAAATGTGTCGTTTGTGTTAACAAACAACACATCCTAAGGATGTGCTGAAGGCAGTTCACAAGTGTCACTACACATTCTGGGGCCAACATTGGTGCATGTGTGTGTATGTGAGTGTGTGTATGGCTGTGAGTCTGTGTGCTTGTGTGAGTGGGAGTGTGAATGTGAGTGTGTGTGTGTGTGTGTGTGTGTGTGTGTGTGTGTGTGTGTGTGAGTGTGAGTGTGAGTGTGTGTGTGTGTGTGTGTGTGTGTGTGTGTGTGTGTGTGTGGTGTGTGCGTGCTCTGCAGGTACATGTGCACAGACAAGTATTTAAGGTAACTCTGATAATTGAATATCTCACTGATCAAAAATCCCAAAGGTTCACCAGGAAACCTTTCCTGCTCCCTTCAGGTGCTAATGCAGAGTCTCGAACCAGAATATCAACTCACACCTTTTGCCTCCAGACGCTGCCTGACCCCCAGGAAGCTTCCACCATTCTGTTTTCTGTTCGAGATTCCAGTCTTTGCTGGCCCTTCACTGTAGATATGTGCATGTTCAAAAGTTCAAGGTACATTTGTTATCAAAGTACCTATATGTCACTATATAAGATCATAAGATATAGGAGCAGAATTAGGCCATTTGGCCCATCAAATCTGCTTGACCATTTCATCATGGCTGATCCATTTCCCTCATAGTCCAAATCTCCTGCCTTCTCCCTGTATCCCACCTCTGAATCTATCAACCTCCGCCTTAAATATACCCAATGACTTGGCCTCACAGCTGCCTGTGACAATGAATTCCACAGATTGACCACATCTGGTTAAAGAAATTCCTCCTCATCTCTGCACAGGAAACACTCTTTCCACATCCACTCTATCAAGGCCTTTCAACATTTGATAGGTTTCAATGAGATCCATCCTCATTATCTGAATTCTAGTGGGTATGGGCCCAAAATCATCAAGTGCTCCTCATATGATGTCTTTCAATCCCAGAATCATTTCTGTGAACATCCTTTGAACCCTCTCTAATGTCAGCCCATCCTTTCTTATTTAAAGGGCCCAAAACTACTCACCATATACTACACCGAGATTCATTTTCTTGTGAGCATTCATAGTAGAACAGCGAAATACAATAGAATAATGAAAAACTACACACAAAGACTGACAAACATTCAAAGTGCAGGAGAAGACAATCTGTGCAAATTTAAAAATCAATACAGTATTGTGCAAAAGTTTTAGACGCTAGTTTTTTTTAAAATATATGGTTTCAGATGGTACGGCCTCCACGGAGCCTTGATCTCAACGTCATCGAGTCCGTTTGGGATTACCTGGAGAGACAGAAGCAAGTGAGACAGCCAAAGTCTGCAGAAGAACTGTGGCAAGTTCTCCAAGATGTTTGGAGCATCTTACCAGCTGATTTTCTTATAAAACTTCACGGCAGTGTACCGAAGAGAATTGATGCAGTTTTAAAGGGTTGATTTGATTTGATTTAGTTTTTTACTGTTTACAGCTCCTTATAGTAATTTTTTTGATATTTAGAAACTATTTAAAATCATTTCATTATTTTTGAAAACATCTTCACTTTACAGAATCTTTTTTCTGCGTGCCTAAGACTTTTGCACAGGACTGTAAACAAACAAACAAACACTTGATGCTGAGAACGAGTGCAGAGTTAACACTTTGAGCTGAAAGTGAGTCTACAGGTTGCAGAGTCTGTTCAGAGCTGAGGTGAGTTTGGATGTTTGCAAACATGCATGTATATTTTCTCAGCTGCTGGAGCTGCTCTGGTGCCTCAGGGGCACTGAAACATGGAATATTTACACTATAAAATGGTAGGTAAAGGACGGTGCGTGAGGGCTTGGAGCAGTCAATAAATACAGTGCAGTCATGGGCAGTGGGAAACAAGAGAAATCACTTTCTGTACGTTTGCCATGCATGACATGATGCATCGCAGTAGACGCCAGCTGTGGTGCGCGCTGAACAACTGAAGACAGGTTGGTCTGATGCTCTCTGATCTCTCTGGGCGAGCAGGAGACAGTCCCTGCTGATTGTACCATTTATAGTGCAGTATTGTTTCGATCAAGGACCCAATGTACTCACTGTGAAAGCTCGCAACAAGAACCTATATTTAAGGGGACAGGAATTTCCTCAAACCCAGCCAGGCAGCTTGTAACCATTACAGTTTTATTCTGTATTTATGTGAAGATACAGCATGAACAGGCCCCTTCGGACCTTTGAGCCTCACCACCTAGCGACCCCCAACTTAACCCGAAACTAATCACAGGACAATTTACAATGGCCAATTAACCTGCTAACCGGTCTGTCTCTGGACTGTGGGAGAGAAACCAGGTATTGCACAGGGAGGACGACATTACTGAACCCTGATGCCCGATCTGTGGGAGCGTTACACTAACCACTACCCTACCATTGCGCCCAATGTCAGTTCTTGCATTCTTGAAGACAGGACAAAGCTCCTCCACTATTGCGGCCTCTCTTCAGATACAGCATGGTACCAGGCCCGACAGGCCCCCATGTGTCCAATTAACCTACTAACCTGTACGTCTTCGGAATGTGGGAGGAAACCAGAGCACCTGGAGGAAACTCACACAATCACGGGGAAAATGTACAAACTCCTTAGAGGTAGTGGCGGGAATTGAGCACTGGTTGCTGGAATGGTGAAGCGATGGGCCAAACGCTACGCTACCATGCTGCCCCGACTAAGTAGCATTTCATAATCACATCCTCACCGACAATCAACACAGGCTTCAGCAATGGAGGTGTGTCAGGGCCAGGGTCTGGAGATTGGAGGCCCAATGTCTGAGAGTCCAGGATGAACATCAGAAAGCCTGGTGGTGGGCTGTCTGTGATTGAAGGCCTGGTGGTGGACTGTCCTGGGATTGGAGGCCTGTGCTGCGATTGGAGGCCTGGTGGTGGACTGTCCTGGTTCTGGAGGCCTGTGCTGAGATTGGAGGCCTGGTGGTGGACTGTCCTGGGATTGGAGGCCTGTGCTGAGATTGGAGGCCTGGTGGTGGACTGTCCTGGTTCTGGAGGCCTGTGCTGAGATTGGAGGCCTGGTGGTGGACTGTCCTGGGCTTGGAGGCCTGGTGGTGGACTGTGCTGGGATTGGAGGCCTGGTGGTGGACTGTTCTGGGATTGGAGGCCTGGACTGTGTGTGAGGGTTGGTGGGTGGGACAGGAAAGGGGCCTGTTTTGCTGGCGTTGTTCTGCCGAACATTGTGGACATGCTATGTTGGTGCTGGAATATGTAGCAACACTTGCGGGCTGCCCCCAGCACATCCTTCAGTATGTCGGTTGTGAACACAAACGATGCACTTCACTGTGTGTTTCGATGTACGTTGATGAATAAATGAAGCTGAATCTGCCTGTCCCATTGCTGTGCTCTCTCTACGCTCATGACTGTGTGGTGGCACACTCCATCTTCTCGTTACTACCACTGGGGAGGAGGTACAGAAGCCTGAAGACCAACGTTGAACGATGCAGGAACAGCTCTCTCCCCCCGACCACCACCACCAGCAGATTGCTGAACGAACCCATGAACTCTGTTAACACAACAGATTCTGCAGATGCTGACACCTTGAACAATACATACACAAAATGCTGGGGGATCTCAGCAGGTCAAGCAGCATCCATGGAGACGCAAGGCTTGTTATTCCTTTAATTCTCCATTAGTTCCTTACTTTTGTAATGTAGACTAATCTATGTCCCTGCACTGCATTGCTGCCGTTGGGAAGGTGGTACCGGAGCCTCAGGACTCACACAACCAGTTTCAGGAACAGTTATTAGCCTTCAACCATCAGGCTCTGGAACCAGAGGGGATAACTCACTCAGATTCTGTTGGAAAGCTGGAGTCAGGGCTTTACAACTTTGGCTCTGGGTAGGGTCACCCACGCCAAACAGGTCAAAGGGTAGAGGCCAGACTAAGAGTGGTCCACCAGTCCTACAGGTTCGGGGATTTAACTCAGGGCTAACAACCCTGACTGGTCAAACAAAACTGTTACAGAAACAGCAATGAAAAATCCTTCTACATCTGAGTGTGACAGTATTCTGAGACTCCACCCAGGACTGGCATGGCTGACAGTAGTGAAAACCGAGAGGAAGCTACTGACACGATGAAGGAAGCCCTGAATATCGCAAAGACCAAGACCACAATTGACCAACAGCAAACAGAGATGGAAGATCTTCAGGCATAACGGGTAGTCAGTAAGAATAAGGTTGCTGAGGGATTTGAGAATGAGGGTTTATAGCAGAGGAGAGAAGCTGCTTATATTTCCAATCCATGCGAGATATGGAATAGCCTGCAGACTGGGCCGATGAGAGATGTCCCAAAATGCTCTGTTAGGTCTGCTTCGGATTGGGTGTAGATTGTCGTCATAAACACCAGGGTGCAATGACGTTCCCTGCTCGTATGAGCATCACAGATTAACCAGCGTACATGATAATAGATATGACAGCAGAAACAGTGAAGAGTGCAAAGTAACAAAGTAGACTGCAGACTGAGATACTGCCAGAAAGAAACGCTGAAGTGACAATAACTGAAGAGGTAGAATTGGGGTTGAAGAACACGGCAGTACCAGTGGGTAGGGGATGCTGAAAAGGTGATTGGTTCATTGGTCGGATGGCAGCTGGGAAGAAGGTGTTGTTAAGTCTGGTTGTCCAGACTTTCAGTCTCTGCATTTGCTAAAGACTCTCAGCCATCAGGCTCTTGAACCAGAGGGGAGAACTTCACTCCACTTCCCTTGCCCCATCATTGAAATGTTCCTACAACCAATGGGCTCACTTTCAAGCACCTTTCATCTCATGTTCTTGATATTTATTGCTTATTTATTATTATTATTCTTTCTTTCTGTATTTGACACTGGTTAAACATCCTGGATGGTGTGGCCTTTCATTGATTCTGTTATAGTTATTATTCTGTAGATTTATTGAGTATTCCCACAAGAAACTGAATCTCAGGGTTGCATGTGGTGACACCTATGAACTTTGATAATAAATTTACTTTGAACTTTGTTGCAGTCCTTTAGGTAAAGGTCCTCTCTCTGGTCCCATCAGGTAGGTTTTAGGATTTGACCCCAGCAACGATCAAGGAATGATAATTTGTTTCCAAGTCAGAAGCTTCGAGGGAATCCTACAAAGGTCATGTTCCCATACACCTGCCACCCTTGGAAACGTCTTGAGTTTGGGATATGAACTTTGAACTTTGAATCCATACTTGTTCTTCGTTCTGTTTTATCATTCCCGCAGGGTGGCAGTGGACAACTCCCATCGCGATCTAGTTTTATTGTAGTCCTCCAGTCAACTTCATCAGTTACCACTCCCTGCTTCCTTCCTTGACAGCCCTTCCTTCTAAAGCTGCACTGTGTGACAGCAGAGACGTTTGTACTGCTTGTTGTTGTAAAATAGTGTCTTATCCCTCAATTATGGAATAAGCAGCACTCTGTTCACGAATGTCACCGGGCTGGTCTTTGTGCCGATCACAAAGGCCAGGAGCAGTCCCCAGGGCATGGGTATCAGAACTCTTTACGTGCCTGCACAATGGGATTAAATACCTCTTCCTGACAACGTGCTTGACGCAGGGATAACACCAAGTGAATGCCAGTTCACAGCATGAAACCGCTCGTTCAATCTCAATTGATGAACTAGGGGGCGTTAGTAATCCTTGGATAATAAGCAATCCTTTAAATCAAAGTGGCACAGTCACTTAGCCGTCAGCACGATGCTTCACAGCAGCCAGCTCCAAGCTCGGGATTCATTTCCCGCTGTTGTGAAGTGTCGCGCTGACGGCTAAGTGATTGTACGCTCTCCACTGTGAGTTTCCCCCAGCTTCCTCCCGTATTCCAGACTCGGATGGCTAGTGTTAGTGAGTCTTGGGCATGCTACGTTGGTACCCCAAGTGTGGCAACACTTGTGGGCTGCCCTGCACAAGTCCTTGCTGACTTGGTTTGAGGCAAATGATGTTTTTCATTGTATGCTTGAATGCACATCAAAGTTCAAAGTACATTTATTATCAAAGTATGCACAACTTATACAACTTTGAGATTTGTCTCCTTACAGGCAGCCACAAGACAAAGAAACCCAATAGAACCCAAAACAAAAGAACAGCATCAAGCTCCCAATTTGCAGAGAGGGGAAAAAACAAATCATGCAAATGGTAAAAGTAAGCCAGTAGCATTCAGAACTGAAGTTCACGAAAGTGATTCCACAGCATATTCAGAAGCCCAATAGTTGCAGGCCACAGCTTCACATGTGACAAATAAAGCTAATCTTTGATCTTTAAATTGGGATAAGGAACAAGTAAAGATTGAATCTCTCTTCTCTTCTCCAATGGAGACAAGGAATTCAAGTCTTGCAACAGCACCAGAAGTCTTATCTCCCTCCAGTATATCATTATGTACTTATGAGCTCAGACTGTAAGTGCTGGGAGGTAGTAACACCATAGATACCAACAGCCATGATTCTCAGACCTGTCACTAGTGGATCAGTAGATGCACCCACCTCTCGGAATGGAAGGCAGTGGATTCAATTCACATTCCCAGGACAGGAACCTGAAACCCAGTCCTGGAGCTGGAAGCCACGGCTTTCAAGTCTTATGTTAAACTGAGTCGCTGCCTGCCCTCTCCTAGATCAGCATTAGTGACCCCACCACAGTCCTTGAGAGATGAGGCAGTAGCTTTCTCCCTGGAATCCTGGCCACTGATTAAAATTACACTATTAAATCATTTGGAGAGAGATATTTATTCTGGACTGGACACAGAAATGGGAAGGGGATACAGGAAGATGGATGCTTAGCAAATTAAGAAAATGATTGGTAACCTTAACTTTAATCAAAAACTTGGCCGATCATAAGATTTAGGAGGCCATTTGACCCATCGAGTCTGTTCCTCCATTCCATCTTGGCTGACTCATTATTCCCCTCAACCTCCTTCTCCCTGTAACCTTTGACACCCTGACTAATCGAGAACCTATCAACCTCCACTTTAAATATAGCCAACGGCTTGGACTCCACAGAAGTCTTAGACAATGAGTTCCAGGGATTCACCGCCCTCTGGGCTCCTCAGCTCTCTTCTAAAGTGGGTGTCTGTCTACTCTG
Organism: Mobula hypostoma; assembly: GCF_963921235.1. NCBI lineage: Eukaryota > Metazoa > Chordata > Chondrichthyes > Myliobatiformes > Myliobatidae > Mobula > Mobula hypostoma. Next base: position 1,642,707 of record NC_086106.1, read on the forward strand.
TGGTTGTGCCCTCTGGTTCTACACTCCCCTCCCGCAGGAAACTTCCTCTCCACATTCATTCTGTCTAGGTTCAGTGAGACTGGGGGTGGGGGTGGTTGCCATGGTAGCATAGTGATCAACACAACACTATTACAGATGGGGGCTTTGCAGTTCAATCCCAGCATCCTCCATAAGGAGTCTGTATGTCCTCCTGTGGAATGCAGGGGATTTTCTCCCACAGTCCAAAGACATACTGATAGGTTAATTGTCCCGTAATTAGGTTAGGGTTAAATCATGGTTATCAAGGTTGCTGTGTGGCATGGCTTGAGGGCCAGAAGGGCGTATTCCATGCTGTATCTGCAAATAAATGAATGGATTTCACCACATCCCTTACCTCACTGACCCAGTCTTCTAAAGTCAAGCAACTACAGTTCAAAAGTTCCAAGTTCAAAGTACATTTATTTTCGAAGTATGTTCGCATTATACAATCTCAAGATTTGTTTCCTTACAAGCAGCCACAAAACAAAGACGCCCCTGAAGAACCCATTAAAAAAAGAACGAGAAACACCCAACGTGCAGAGAGGGAAGAAAGGCACACATTGTGCAAATAACAAAAGCAAGCAACAGCAGTCAGAACGAAAGTGAGTCCATACACACGAAGCCCAGAGCAGCCAGACCAGGCCCTGAGCCTCAGTTCATCACACAGTGGGGAAATCCGTCAGGGAGCTCACAGCCACGAAGCCCAGAGCAGCCGGACCAGGCCCTAAGCCTCAGCCCCAGTTCATCACACAGTGGTACAAGTTGTTGTGGAGCTCACAGCCACAAGCCCAGACCAGGCCCTCAGCCTCAGTTCATCACATAGTGGGGAAAATCGTCAGGGAGCTCACAGACACAAAGCCCAGAATAGGCGGACCAGGCCCTGATCCTCAGCCCCAGTTCATCACACAGTGGTACAAGTTGTTGTGGAGCTCACAGACACAAAGCCCAGAGCAGCCAGACCAGGCCCTCAGCCTCAGTTCATCACATAGTGGGGAAAATCGTCAGGGAGCTCACAGACACAAAGCCCAGAGCAGCCAGACCAGGCCCTCAGCCTCAGCCCCAGTGCCATAAAGAGTGGAGTGAACATCATGGAGCAGCGAGCCGGCCCAGCAGCCTGCCTTTTCAGTCCACCTAATCCAGTGTTTAAGTTGACAACAGTGGAGGGTTGAATGAGTTTGCAAAATTGAGATTTGAGTGAGAATGAATGCGATAGTCAGGAGATAATTAAGCATTAGACCAACGTTCCCTCTATGTTTTGTACAGCGGTGCAGACCAACCAGTGCTCTGACAGGAAACTTTTTACACAGCCTGAAAACTGCGTGGCACTTTAAATTAACATTATATAAAAGAGAATTCCAGCTGCACAGCAACAAAGGCTATGTGCACAGGAGCATTTCAGTTATTGTGCAGCCGCACACCCGCGGCGCTGAGAGGGAATGGCACATTCCAGCCTGCTTTGTTTCTCCCAGATGTATTTCTTCAGATCACAATATAAATGTTTACAATCCAAGTGTAACCATCAAATATGCAAGAGATTATCTGGCCACCACTGTGAATCTCTGGACTTGTCTACTCTGGCAGCTCTGGAGTCTAGATAAGTGGGAGAATACTACTTACCTTTTGGAAGGCCCGGGGTCTGTGGGCTTTGGGGATCTGGTACAGAGGAGGGGCTGATACCTGGGAGAGGTTGGTGATGATTGAACTCAATTGCAGGAACAGGCTTATGGGGCCCAGTGTCCCACTTCTGCTCCTGTTTTCTCATGCTTTACATGACCTCATAGTGGTCAGCTCCCATGTTTCCCGCATTACAACAATGATTACACCATAAAATATTTAACAAGTTGCAAACCAAATTGGGACTGCTGAGGTTTTGGAAGACACTAGGTTAATGCAATGTGTGGCACGTGGCCAAGTGGTTAGGGCGTTGGGCTCACGATCTGAAGGTCGTGGGTTCGAGTCTCGGCCAGGGCAGCATGTTGTGTCTTTGAGCAAAGTACTTAACCACACACTACTCCAGTCCACCCAGCTGAAAATGGGTACCAGCAAATGCTAGGGGTTAACCTCGTGATAGACTGGCGTCCTACCCAGGGGGAAGTCTCGTACTCTCAGTTGATTCACGCCACAGAAACCGGCATAAGCACCAGCCTGATGGGCCACAAGGCTCGGGACAGACTTTAACTAAAACGTTAATGCAATGGTGACTTCCTAATAAACATCACAAACAGAAAATGTTAACATCATTAGCGTTCCCCATCACCATGTACTCGGCCAGTCAATCTGCTTTATGCGGTCAAATTTTATTGATTTACCAACACTGCAGAATCTGTACCGTCTTAGACTGCACAGTGTCCCTCCCTGACTAATTTTTAAAAGGCTGCTTTTCAGACTGAGTGCTTTTCAAGCACTTTTTAGGGCAATCCAAAGCACTTTGATGTTTTTGAGATTTAGCCAGTTTACATTCAGCAAGCTTTCACAAATGATGATACCTTAGGGAGGCTAAACACCAGCTTTCAGGCACTTCCAGTGAACATCAGACCATCACCTCCCTGCCAATGCCTACATTTCCTCAGCAACAAGATGGAATATCCTGGCATCGTCTTCATCAAAACAACAACACATGACAGCACGATGTGACGGAACACAGCCTGCACTGTCAATAGTTCCATGGGCAACATGTCGATTAAATCAAACAAGGCTTGTCAAAATATTTGTCATGAAACTATCGTTACTTGGGATTAGTTGAGTGTTATCTGTGTATTTCTCACCCACCCGGGCTGGGTTTGAACCAGACACTCCGCCTCTGTATGTGCACTGTTAGTTGTTGTTCCTCTCCGCGCCTTGGGGCGTGTCGGGAGGCAACCTTGCCAATTGGTTAGCATTTGCCTGTTTTTTTTACGAGGCCGAGTTGCTAGCTCGACAGTCAACCCAAATCGGATGGGAAGCGTGGAAGCAGCCAGCCGGATTCGAACCTGGGACCATTCCACCCCTCGAAGTCCGGTGCGGATGCCACTACACCACGCGCAGGCTATGTCCACGGTTAGATCTTATGTGATTGTATCTGGTCGGTGTAGTTATAAGCACTTTGATGCCATTCTTCCCAACACGGCGCATTCCGACGTATGAATTCTTTCAGAATCAGGTTTGTTATCACTGACAGATGAAGTGAAGAAGCTGTTCTTAAAACATTGAGTGTGTGTCTTCAGACTCACTGATGATACTAATGAGAAGACAGCAAATCCTGGGTGGTGGGGGTCCTTAATGATGAACGCTGCCTTCTGAGACATTGCTGTTTAAAGATGTCCTTGGTGTGTTGTGACTTTGCCGTTGAGACTTCCGATGGGATTTTCCCACGCAGCTGTAGGGTGTATAACACTCACACTTGCACTTTCAGCTCACCCCTTCCTGAAGACAAAACACTTTCCAAGTGCAACAGCAATTTGCTTACACTTATTCCGGTTTGGGCTATCAGGTGGCGATGTGGACAGACTACCAGAGCGACATTCTGTAATGTAACCAATGGTTTGGAATCAACTGACCTTGCCTGGTGTTTCGGGACTGGATGTGTCTGCCCGCGCACCAACCCCTCCGCCCCTGGCACTCCGTCTCTGCCACCTGTCCCACACTCCTCCCCATATCCTTTGCTCCCGCCAGATTGACAAACTCGCTCTCCGCTCCACGTTGACAAATACAGCACTGTGCAGGAGCCTTAGGCTGTATATCTGTGCCTCAGACTTCTGCACAATGCTGCATCTGACTTCAAGCCCCTACATTGCTCCAACAAAGTCCATGTCAACCTCAAGAAGGAGCCCCTCATTTCATCCAGTCGTGCCACAAACATTGGGATTTAACATCAAGGTTGGGTTAACTCCATACCTGCCCACAGCATCCATGTACAAGTTCCTCAGGAGGCTCCAGTCCTCCATACACAAGGGACAGGGGTGAGCTTGTTGTCATTTGCACAAGTGTACGTATGCACAGGTGCAATGAAAAAACAGCAGCACCACCACATGCACACGACATCAGATCCGCAAGATTCACAAGGAAGACAAAGTAGATTAGATTATGAGGACACTCAGTCCTCGTTTATTGTCATTTAGAAATGCATGCATTAAAAAATGATACAATGTTCCTCCAGAAAGATATCACAAAAAAAGGCCAACCAAAGACTAACACTGACAAGACCACATAATTATAACATATAGTTACAACAGTGCAAAGCAATACCGTAATTTGATAAAGAGCAGACCATGGGCACGGTATAAAAAAGTCTCACAGTTCCGATCGACTCCCAATAGTCCCGATAGCAGGCGGCAAAAGGGAGAAACTCTCCCAGCCATAAACCTCCAGGCGCCGACAACTGCCGATGCATTGGAAGCACCTGACCACAGCTGACACTGAGTCCGTCCGAAAACTTCGAGCCTCCGACCAGCCCTCCGACACCAAGCACCGAGCACCATCTCTGCCGAGCGCTTCGACCCCGTCCCGGCCGCCGAGCAACAAGCAAAGCCGAGGACTCGGGGCCTTCCCCTCCAGAGATCCTGGATCACACAGTAGCAGCAGCAGCGAAGAAGGCATTTCAGAAGTTTCTCCAGATGTTCCTCTGTTCTCTCACGTCTGTCTCCATCAAATCAGGATTGTGCATGGCACCCTACTTGACGGATAACAGACATCACCACTGGAGTGGTCGCTGTGCGCTGCATCACACCGCCATCTTCCCCTCCTCCTCCAACGTCAAATTAACCATGAATTAGACACAATCTTTACAAGGAAGGAACCTATTGGAACAAAAATAACCAGTCCACTATAGTGCATATGGCACAGAATCTGAATCAGAATCAGGATTATTGTCACTGGCATTTGTCAGGAAATTTGTTGTTTTGCGTTATTAAGCCATTTGGCCCATCGAGTCGCCTCTACCATTTCATCATGGCTGATCCAATCTTCCTCTCAGTCCCAATCTTCTGCCTTCTCCCCGTATCCCGTCATGCTCTGACCAATCAAGAATCTATCAACCTCTGCCATAAATATACACAATGTTATGATAAAAAATTATTTGAATTATGATAAATGTGTATTTTAAAGATTTAAAGAAGTGGTGCAAAAAAAGAGCAAAAATAGTGAGGTAGTGTTCTTGGCTTGATGGACCTTTCAGAAATCCGATAGCGGTGGGGAAGAAGCTGTTTCTAAAACATTGAGTGCGTGTCTTCACACTCTCTGATGGTGGCGATGAGAAGAGGGCATGTTCTGGGTGATGGAGTTTATATATAGCTTGCTATACTGAAGAAGTGATTAAGTGATTAAGTACAGGTGGTTCAAGAACCCAATTTTAAAGTTCAAAGTTCAAAGTAAATTATATGTAGTATCAAAGTACATATATGTTACCATATACAATCCTGAGATTCATTTTCTTGTGGGCATACTCAATAGGTACATTTAATGTCAGAGAAATGTATACAATATACATCCTGAAATAAATCTATAGAACAATAACCATAACAGGAAATATGAAAGACAGCCCAACTTTCATAACCTTGCCAAGCAAGGAGGAGGAGGAGAAGATGGCGGTGTGACGCAGCGCACGCGGCCTCTCCAGTGAATGATATCTGTAATCTGCAGGTAGGGGACCATGCACAATTCTGATTTGATAGAGACGTACATGAGAGTACAGAGGAACATCTGGGGAAACTTCTGAAATGCCCACTTTGCTGCCGCTGCTACTGTGTGGTAACCGGAATCTCTGGAGCAGAAGGCCCCAAAATCCTCGGCTTTGCTTGTTTCGGTGGCCAGGGCTAGGTTGGAGGTGGCTGGGGCTAGGTTGAAGGCACTCGGCAGAGGTTGGCGGTCGGGAGACTGTATCAGAGAGGCTGGTCGGAGGCTCCAAGTTTTTCGATGGACGGACTCGGTGTTGGCTGTGGTCGGCTGCTTCCAAGGCATCGGCAGTTGTCGGTGCCTTGGAGGTTTATGGCAGGGAGTTTCTCCCTTTTGCTGCCTGCTATCGGGGACTCGGGAGTCGATCAATTCGGGGCCTTTGAGACTTTTTTTTTACTGTGCCCATGGTCTGCTCTTCATCAAATTATGGTGTTGTTTTGCACTGCTGTAACTATATGTTATAATTATGTGGTTCTGTCAGGGTTAGTCTTTGGTTTGTCCTGTTTTCTGTGATATCACTCTGGAGAAACATTGTATCATTTCTTAATGCATGTATGCATTTCTAAATGACAATAAAGGAGGACTGAGTGTTCTCATAATCTAAAAAAAACTTGGGCATTAAACCAGAGTGCAGAAGACAACAAATGTGCAAATACAAAAATAAATAAATAGTAATAATACATAATTAAGCAATAAATATCGAGAGCATGAGATGAAGAGTCCTTGAAAGCGAGCCCATGGGTTTTTCAGGCCGTGTAAAGGTCTCCTGCTCAGAGCAATGGCCGGCCCGCGTGGCTGTGAGATAAATTAGAGGCAGTATTGCCCCCAGCGGTAACAGTGCCGCACTAACCGCTACGTTCCCGTGGCGCTCATGGGATTCCCCAACCACCAATAGTCACGATTGCACCAGACTGTCTAATGACTCCTCATGGAGCTCAGTGAGAAAGCGGGTATCTCCACAGGTCTCCCACCTCAGCTCGGGAAACCTGCCCAGCAGCTGGTGTTAGCTTAAGCTTGGCGCAGACACATCAATCAATAGCATATTTCATCTCCTAAGATAAATTAAAATAGTGATAAACTTTATTGTTTATTTAATTCAGTTTTAATCATTGCAATTGATTTTCTGTGTGTTTCTTCCAGTCTTTTAAGTATATATTTTTTCTTGGCCTTTTACTTCTGAAGCTTGTTTGAACGTTTCTGAACAGCAACGGCATCACAAGTATCCAGTGGCCCCCATCCCTGACTGCCAGTGAGAGGGGAGGGGGAGCTGAGTGGAGAGGGCAGATGAGCAGGCTGTGAATGCACATGTGCTGACAAGCCCCCACCCTGGAGGCAAGAGGCTGCGAATAGCAGAGCTGCCCAGAGGCACTGCCCTTTTCCCACTCGGTGGGATTCAATAGTAATGCAGGAACTCGTCCACTCACCCCTTCCCTCTAAACTCCCTCCCAATGCTTACCCCTGCAAGCGGTCTAAGTCCTACACCCTCCCATTCACCTCCATCCAGGGCCCTAAACAGTCCTTCCGGGTGAGGCAACTCTTACAGCTGCAGCCTGGGGGAGGTGAGTGTCGGGACTCTTACTGCGTGATTGTGGTCTTGTGTGTGCTTACTGTGAGCGACTGTTGCTAACGTATCTTTGCAGCTTGATCCCGGAGTAACGCTGAATCATTTGGCTGTATTCATACGTATTTAGATACGGTAAAATGACAAGTAAACTGGAATTAAATTGAACTGAATTGACTTCAGCTGCGAATCTGCTGGGGTTGTCTATTGTGCCCAGAACTCCTAATGCAGCCTCCTCTATACGGTGAGACCCATCGTAAACTGAGGGACCATTTTGTCGAGCACCTCCGGTCCATCCACCGAAAGTGGAACGTCCTGGTGGCCAAACATTTTAATTCCAATTCCCATTCCTGTTCCAACGTGCCAACAGGCGGTTTCCTCTTGTGCCAAGATGGGGCCGCCCCCAGGCTGGAGGAGCAACACCTTATATTCCATCTGGGTAGCCTCCAGCCTGATGGCATGAACATCAATTTCTCCTTCTGATGAACAAAACTCCCCATCCCTCCCCCTCCTCTATTCCCCACCCTGACCTTTCACTTCTTCTCACCTGCCTATTACTTCCCCCTGGGTCCCCTCCTCCTCCCCTTTCTCCAATGGTCCACTCTCCTCTCCTATCAGATTCCTTCCTCTGAAGCCCTCGACCTTCCCCACTCACCTGGCCTCACCTGGCACCCTTCAGCGAGCCTCTTTGCTCACCACAGGTACCGAGACACAGTGAAAGGTTTTGTTTATCCCTCACAGAACGATCACTCCAAAACATCAGCACAACGAAGTCGTACGTGGAAAAAGAGGTAACAGAAACCAGAATAAAGTGCTACAATTACTCAGAAATTAGTGCAGGTAGACAAAAAGGTGCAAGTCTGTGATGAGGTAGATTGAGGATTCAAGAATTACATAGAAACATAGAAACATAGAAATCTACAGCACATTACAGGCCCTTCAGCCCACAATATTGTGCCGACCATGTAACCTACTCTAGAATCTATTTACTGCATAGCCCTCTATTTTTCTAGGCTCCATGTACCTATCTAAGAGTCTCTTAAAAGACCCTATTGTATCCATCTCTACCACCTTCACTACAGCATTCCACACACCCACCACCCTCTGTGTGAAAAACTTACCTCTGACATCCCCATTGTACCTACTTTCAAACACCTTAAACATTGTTATCATGGAAGAAGTCCATTAAAAGTCTAAAACAGTAGCCTAGAAGCTACCTTTAGTTGACTGGTACATATTTTGGGTGATAGGCTAAAAGCTGAATGCCCTCGACAGAGTGGATGTGCAGAGAGTGTTTCCTATAGTGGGGAAGTCTTAGAGCAGAGGACACAGCCTCAGAAAAGAGGGATATCCATTTAGAACAGAGATGAGGAGGAATTTATTTAACCAGAGTGGAGAATTTGTGGAATTCATTACCTGAGATGACCATGGAGGCCAAGTCATTAGATTTATTTAAGGCAGGGGTTGATAGATTCTTGTTTAGTCAGGGTATGAAGGGATACGGGGTGAAGGCAGGAGACTGGGGCTGAGGGGGAAATGGATCAGCCGTGATGAAATGGGGGAGAAGACTCGATGGGCCGAATGGCCTAATTCTGCTCCTACATTTTATGGTCTTACAGTCTTATGGGTTACAGACTCAGATTTATTTATCATATGTACATCAAAGCATACATACACACACACACACACACACACTCACAGACACACATACACACACACTCAGACACATCCACACACACTCACAGATACACACACACACTGACACTCACATACACAGACACACTCACACACACACACTCACACATTCACACTCTCTCTCACACACACACACTCGCACGCGCACACACACACACACACACACACACACACACACACCTCTAACCACAGGACAGGCCACCACTGGCCTCCAGCCTCCGTCAGACACATGGATTCACAGATGTCAGGTCTTTAGCTTCCCCAGTGGACTCACAGAGGGGTTGGAGTTCAGAGTTCCATTCTGACGTCTTCTCGAAGAAATCTGTACCTACTTCCCATGGACTGTGTGGGTTTCCTCCAACAGTCCAAAGACGTGCTGGTCAGTAGGTTAATTGGTTATTGTAAATTGTCCCCTGATTAGGTTAGGGTTAAATCAGGGGTTGCTGGACGACACGGCCCAAAGGGCTGGAAGAGCCTGTTCCGTGGTATCTCAATAAGTAAATAAATAACAACAACACAACACCAGCAGAGGTTATTATCACTGTCTCTGGAAAGGGACTTCAACCCTGAATATACAATTCACGGGTGAGGGAGCTTCAGGTGACACCAAACAAGAACATTGCTATCACACTCTGAAGATTGGAAAGTCATCCCAAGGTCTTTCACGAGGGCGTGAGTAAAGAAAATCAGACTCATACTGAACCATGCCTCATTACTTTAGGACACCTGGTGTGACGTTGAGGCTTAACAAGGTATTGGTCAGACAGCACTTGGAGTATTTTCAGTAGGTCCCTATCTGCTGGCATTGGAGACAGTCCAGAGGAGGTTCACAAGAACGTTTCTGTGTAAGAATGGGTTAGCTTACAAGAAGCGTTTAATGGCTCCGGCCCTGTAGAAGAATGGGGAGGTGAGGGAATCTCATTGAAACCTATCGAATATTGAAAGGTCTACACAGTGGATGTGGAGAGGATGTTTCCTATGGTAGGGGAGTCTACAACCAGCGTACACAGCCTCAGAATACAAGGACATTAGGACAGAAATTAGGAGGAATTTCTTTAGCCAGAGGGTGGTGAATCTGTGGAATTCATTGCCATAGATGGCTGTGGAGGCCAAGTCATTGGGTATATTTAAAGTGGAGGTTTAAATGGTGAGGCTGTCGAAGGTTACGGGAAGGGGAATGGGGCTGAGAGGGATAATAAATCAGCCAGAGCAGACTCGTTGGGCCGAATGTCTTATGGCCCTATCTGCGATGGCGATCACAAAAAGCATTTAGGTTTGTAAAGTTGTCGATCCTTGACACAGCCAAGTTTAGCTGACACAGCGGGGAAGAGCAGTAAAAGTCCGCACTTGCCAACTCTCCATGGCACAGAATCACATCACACAAAGCATTTATCATTTGGCCATCGGGGAAAGTCGAAATTTGCAAAATACTGAAGCAAGCACAACCTGCTAACATTGTGACAAACAATTAATCAGTCTGCACTGTGATTTGCGGCAACCCGTGAATCCTTTTTAAATTCCAAACACGAAGCAACAGTGAAATGTGCACCAAGCATTAGGGAAGCTGAATGGACTGCTGATCTCCATTTTCACTGTGTTCCTTTCGCTAGATTCAGAATCAGATTTAATATCACTGGCATAAGTGGTAAATTGGATCAGCAAGTTTGCTGATGATACAAAGATTGGAGGTGTAGTGGACAGTGAGGAAGGTTTTCAGAGCCTGCAGAGGGACTTGGACCAGCTGGAAAAATGGGCTGAAAAATGGCAGATGGAATTTAATACAGACAAGTGTGAGGTATTGCACTTTGGAAGGACAAACCAAGGTAGAGCATACAGGGTTAATGTTAAGGCACCGAGGAGTGCAGTAGAACAGAGGGATCTGGGAATACAGATATAAAATTCCCTAAAAGTGGCGTCACAGGTAGATAGGGTCATAAAGAAAGCTTTTGGTACATTGGCCTTTATTAATCAAGGTGTTGAGTATAAGAGCTGGAATGTTATGATGAGGTTGTATAAGGCATTGGTGAGGCCGAATCTGGAGTATTGTGTTCAGTTTTGGTCACCAAATTACAGGAAGGATATTAATAAGGTTGAAAGAGTGCAGAGAAGGTTACAAGGATGTTGACGGGACTTGAGAAACTCAGTTACAGAGAAAGGTTGAATAGATTAGGACTTTATTCCCTGGAGCGTAGAAGAATGAGGGGAGATTTGATAGAGGTATATAAAATTATGATGGGTATAGATAGAGTGAATGCAAGCAGGCTTTTTCCACTGAGGCAAGGGGAGAAAAAACCAGAGGGCATGGGTTAAGTGTGAGGGGGGAAAAGTTTAAAGGGAACATTAGAGGGGGCTTCTTCACACAGAGAGTGGTGGGAGTGTGAAATGAGCTGCCAGACGAGGTGGTAAATGTGGGTTCTTTATTAACATTTAAGAATAAATTGGACAGATACATGGATGGGAGGTGTATGGAGGGATATGGTCTGTGTGCAGGTCAGTGGGACTAGGCAGAACATGGTTTGGCACAGCCAAGAAGGGCCAAAAGGCCTGTTTCTGTGCTGTAGTTTTTCTATGGTTTCTATATGTTGTGAAATTTGTTGTTTTGTGGTTGTGGTACATTGCAATACATAATAGTTAAAAAACTATAAATTACAATAAGAAATATATATATATATATACTGTATATGTAAAGTAATAAAATTAAATAATTAGTGCAATGACAGAGCAAAAAAAATCTAGTGAGGTAGTTTTCATGGGTTCAATGTCCATTCAGGTGTCAGAGGGGAAGAAGCTGTTCCTGAATCGCTGAATGTGTCTTTTTGGGCTTCTGTACCTCCTGCCTGATGGTAACAATGAGAAGAGGCCATGTCCTGGGTGATGGGGGGTTTTTAATGATGGATACTGCCGTTTTGAGGGTGTCCTGGAAGCTGGGGAGGCTAGTGACCATGCTGGAGCGAGCTGAATCTGCAGCCTTTTCCGGTCCCGTGCAGTGTCTCCTCCACACCAGACAGCGATGCGGCCTGTGAGAACACTCTCCATGGTACACCTGTAGAAACTTGCGAGATTCTTTGGTGACGTACCAGATCTCCTCAAACTCCTAATGAAATATAGCCACCAGTACGCCTTCCTTGTAATTGCCTCGATATGTTGGGCTCAGGATAGCTGGCACCCAGGAACTTGACGCCGCTCACCCTCCCCGCTGATGGCCCCTTATCTGGACTGGTGTGTGTTTCCCCTGATTTCCCCCTCCTGAAGTCCACGATCAACCCCCTGGTCTTAATGACATAGAGCGGAAGGTTATTCTTGCAACACCACCCAACCAGCTGATCTATCTCGCTCCTGTACGCCTCCTCGTCACTGCCTCAAATTCTGCCAACAATAGCTGCGTCTTCGGCAGATTTATAGATGGTGTTTGAGCTGTTCACAGCCACATAGTTGTGGATTTAGAGAGAGTGGAGCAGAGGGTTAAGCACGCATCCTTGAGGTACACATTGTTGATTGTCAGCAAGGAGGAGATGTTATTTCACTTTGGCACAGTTTGTGGTCTTCTGGAGAGGAAGTCAGAATCAGATTTAATATCACCAGCATATGTTGTGAAATTTGCAGAGAGAGGTACAGGTTTTGGAGATAGTTGATTATGATGGTGTTGTATGCCGAGCTGTAATCATTAATTAGCAGCCTGATGTAGGCATTGTTATTGTACAGATGATCCAAGGCTGATTGGACAGCTAGTGAGATCGCATCTGCTGTGGGCTTATTGTGGTGATAGAGGGTCCAGCTCTTTGTCAGGTAGGAGTTGATTCAGGCCATGACTAACCTCTCAGAGCACTTCATCACAGGGCAATAGTCATTGAGGCAGCTCACCCTGCTCTTGGGGACTGGTATGACTTAAAAACATAGAATCATAGAAAATAGGTGCAGGAGTAGGCCATTCAGCCCTTCGAGCCTTCACCACCATTCAGTATGATCATGGCTGATCATCCAACTCAGAACCCTGTACCAGCCTTCCCTCCATACCCCCTGATCCCTTTAGCCACAAGGGCCATATCTAACTCCCTCTTAAATATAGCCAATGAACTGGCCTCAACTGTTTCCTGTGGCAGAGAATTCCACAGATTCACCACTCTCTGTGTGAAGAAGTTTTTCCTCATCTCGGTCCTAAAAGGCTTCCCCTTTATCCTCAAGCTGTGACCCTTCGTTCTGGACTTCCCCAACATCGTGAACAATCTTCCTCATCTAGCCTGCCCAATCCCTTTAGGATTTTATACGTTTCAATCAGATCCCCCCTCAATCTTCTAAATTCCAGAGAGTATAAGCCTAGTCGATCCAGTCTTTCATCATATGAAAGTCCTGCCATCCCAGGAATCAATCTGGTGAACCTTCTTTGTACTCCCTCTATGGCAAGGATGTCTTTCCTCAGATTAGGGGAACAAAACTGCACACAATACTCCAGGTGTGGTCTCACCAAGGCCTTGTACAACTGCAGTAGTACCTCCCTGCTCCTGTACTCGAATCCTCTCGCTATAAATGCCAGCATACCATTCGCCTTTTTCACCGCTTGCTGTACCTGCATGCCCACTTTCAATGACTGGTGTACAATGACTCCCAGGTCTCGTTGCACCTCTCCTTTTCCTAATTGGCCACCATTCAGATAATAATCTGTTTTCCTGTTCTTGCCACTAAAGTGGATAACTTCACATTTATCCACATTAAATTGCATCTGCCATGAATTTGCCCACTCACCTAACCTATCCACGTCACCCTGCATCCTCTTAGCATCCTCCTCACAGCTAACACTGCCGCCCAGCTTCGTGTCATCCCCAAACTTGGAGATGCTGCATTTAATTCCCTCGTCCAAGTCTTTAATATATATTGTAAACAACTGGGGTCCCAGCATTGAGCCTTGCAGTACCCTACCCTACCACTGCCTGCCATTCTGAAAAGGTCTCGTTTATTCCCACTCTTTGCTTCCTGTCTGCTAACCAATTCTCTATCCACATCAATACCTTACCCCCAATACCGTGTGCTTTAAGTTTGCACACTAATCTCCTGTGCGGGACCTTGTCAAAAGTCTTTTGAAAATCCAAATATACCACATCCACAGGTTCTCCCCTATCCACTCTACTAGTTACATCCTCAAAAAATTCTATGAGATTCGTCAGACATGATTTTCCTTTCACAAATCCATGCTGACTTTGTCCAATGATTTCACCGCTTTCCAAATGTGCTGTTATCACATCTTTGATAACTGACTCTAACATTTTCCCCACCACCAATATCAGGCTTACCCTTTGTCACCCTTTTGAAGCAGATGGGAACTCCAACCACAGCAGTGGAGGGTTGAAGATGCCCTTGAACATTCCTGCCAGCTGGTTGGCACAGGGGGTTCTCAGAGCCCTACCAGGTACATCATCAGGGCCTGACCCTGTGCAAGAGTTCACCTTCATGAAAGATATTTTTATGCCAGCCTCCGAGACGGAGATTACAGTGTCACCAGATCCCACTGGGGATGTAGTTTCTAAGATAAATTTTTATTTCATTGATAATGTAATTGATTTGCGACCTCACTTTATGATAAACCGCAAACCCAGGCAATGACAACTCATAGAGTAGAAATTCAACATGAGAAATGGGATCTCAGTGTGGACAAGCAGACAGTGCAGAAATGAAATTTTACCACAAGTAGATTCGTCAGTGACAGCTTCTCAGTGAAATCATTCCCACTGAGAAAGAGGCAGTAGAACTTTCATCTTGGCATAGCTGGTGTTAGCCTGCCTTCAGACACTGTTCTCTTCACAGTTTGTGTAGTGTCTGTTTCCAGAAATGTGTGTGCTTGGCCAGCAACAGCAGCACCCTCCCTCTCCATCGTTACCAGCCAGGTCTGCTTGCCACAGCCTACCCGACTGGGCTGAGCCATAGCTCTAAAGGGCCATGGACTATGAACTCTTAGCCTCACAATGTGCCCCGTAAAGACCTTGTGCCATATTGTCAGCACTGCATTCTCTCTGTAACACATTATTCTGCATTCTGTTATTGTTTTCCCTCATACTACCTCAATGTACTGAATGACAAAATACCTGCATTGATGGCAGGCAAAATGAAGGGTTTAGGACCAGAAGGTATAGGAATAGTATTAGGCAGTTTGGCCCATCAAGTCTGCTCTGTCATTCAATCATGCCTAATTTTTCCCCCATCAACCCTGTTCTCCTGTTTTCACTGTACCTCAGTAAGATAATATATGTACCTATATTGTACATTATCCATCAGACCACAAGACATAGGAGAGGAAATAGGCTATTCGGCCCATTGAGTCTGTTCCTCCATTCGATCATGGCTGATTTATTACCCCTTTCAACCCCATTCTACTGCCTTCTCCCTGATGCCCTGACTAATCAAGAACCCATCAACCTCTGCTTTAAATATACCCAATGATTTAGCCTCCATGGCCATCTGTGGCAATGAATTCCACAGATTCACCACCCCCTGGAGAAAGAAATTTCCCTGCTTCTCTGATCTAAAGTGACATGTACTACTCTAAGGCTCTGCCCTCTGGTCCTAGGCTCACCCATTATAGGAAACATCCTCTCCACATCCACTCTGTCTAAGCTATTAAATACTGAACTGAATTAAATTAACTTTATTTTTTACATCTTTCACATACATGAGGATTAAAAATCTTAATGTTATGTCTCCATCTAAATGTGCAATGTGCAATCATAGTAATTTATAATAATGTATAACAAATAGAACAGTCAAATAGTACACTCAAATCAGCGTGAGTTCATCAGTCTGATGGCCTGGTGGAAGAAGCTGTCCCGGAGACTGTTGGTCCTGGCTTTTATGCTGCGGTATCGTTTACCAGATGGTAGCAGCTGGAACAGTTTGTAGTTGGGATGACTCGGGTCCCCAATGATCCTTCGGGCCCTTTTTACACACCTGTCTTTGTAAATGTCTTGAATCATGGGAAGGTCACAACTACAGATGTGCTGGGCTGTCCGCACCACTCTCTGCAGAGTCCTGTGATTGGGGGAAGCACTGTTCCCAGTCCAGCCAGTCAGGATGCTCTCAATTACATCACCCTCTATACTTCTAAACTCTGGCTAAAGAAAATCCTCCTCATCGCTGTTCTAAAGGGATATCCTTCCATTCTGAGGCCATGCACCTCTCTGGTTCTAGATTCTTCCACTACTGGAAACATCCTCTGCATATCCATTCCATCTAGGCCTTTCAATATTCAGTAGGTTTTTCATTAGATCCCTATTGAGATTTTCTTGGTGATTTCAGATGTAGTGAAGAGCATGCTAACCGCCTGCAGCCCCATCTGGTATGGGTGGGGAGGGGATTGGAAAAAGCTGCAAAGAGTCGTGCATTCGGTCAGCTCCATCAGGGCATCAGGGCACCAGGGCACCAGCCTCCCCAGCACCAGGGCACCAGGGCACCAGGACACCAGCCTCCCCAGCACCAGGGCACCAGGGCACCAAGGCACCAAGGCACCAGCCTCCCCAGCACTAGGGCACCAGGGCACCAGGACACCAGCCTCCCCAGCACCAGGGCACCAGGGCACCAGGGAACCAGGGCACCAGCCTCCCCAGCACCAGGGCACCAGGGCACCAGGGAACCAGCCTCCCCAGCACCAGGGCACCAGGGCACCAGGGAACCAGCCTCCCCAGCACCAGGGCACCAGGACACCAGCCTCCCCAGCACCAGGGCACCAGGGCACCAGCCTCCCCAGCACCAGGGCACCAGGGCACCAGGGCACCAGGACACCAGCCTCCCCAGCACTAGGGCACCAGGGCACCAGGGCACCAGCCTCCCCAGCACCAGGGCACCAGGACACCAGGGAACCAGGACACCAGCCTCCCCAGCACCAGGGCACCAGGGCACCAAGGCACCAGCCTCCCCAGCACCAGGGCACCAGGACACCAGGGAACCAGCCTCCCCAGCACCAGGGCACCAGGACACCAGCCTCCCCAGCACCAGGGCACCAGGGCACCAGGACACCAGCCTCCCCAGCACCAGGGCACCAGGGCACCAAGGCACCAAGGCACCAGCCTCCCCAGCACTAGGGCACCAGGGCACCAGCCTCCCCAGCACCAGGGAACCAGGACACCAGCCTCCCCAGCACCAGGGCACCAGGGCACCAGGACACCAGCCTCCCCAGCACCAGGGCACCAGGGCACCAAGGCACCAAGGCACCAGCCTCCCCAGCACTAGGGCACCAGGGCACCAGCCTCCCCAGCACCAGGGCACCAGGGCACCAGGGAACCAGGACACCAGCCTCCCCAGCACCAGGGCACCAGGGCACCAGGACACCAGCCTCCCCAGCACCAGGGCACCAGGGCACCAGGGAACCAGCCTCCCCAGCACCAGGGCACCAGGACACCAGCCTCCCCAGCACCAGGGCACCAGGGCACCAGGGAACCAGGACACCAGCCTCCCCAGCACCAGGGCACCAGGGAACCAGGACACCAGCCTCCCCAGCACCAGGGCACCAGGGCACCAGGGCACCAGGGAACCAGGACACCAGCCTCCCCAGCACCAGGGCACCAAGGCACCAGCCTCCCCAGCACTAGGGCACCAGGGCACCAGCCTCCTCAGCACCAGAGCACCAGGGCACCAGGACACCAGCCTATTTCATGTTTATTTATTGAGATACACTGCAGGATAGGCCTTTCTGACCCTTCAAGCCGTGTTGTCGAGCAACCCCCAGTTAAACCCCAGCCTAATCAGGGGACAATTTACAATGACCAATTAACCTTCTATGCGTCTTTGGACTGTGGGAGGAAACCAGAGCACCTGGAGGAAGCCCCCACTGCCACAGGAAGAACGTACAAACTCCTCACACACAACGACGGAAATTGAACCCAGGTCGCCTGTAATGTATAGCAGCACTCCAAAATTGGGTATAATATGGAGGCGTTGGTTAACACAGAACCAGAGGGCAGGAATAAACAGCTGGTTTTCATACTGGGGTGGGCTGAAGCAGGGATTGGCATGGAGGCCCAATATATGGGGGATCAAGTATAGCATATCAAAGTGTATCGATGGATACTGAGCTGGATAGCAGTGTGATCTGTGAGGAGAACACAGAGCTGTCTGGGGTATGAGACACATGGAACATAAAGGGAAATATATGGGACTCTCCACTTTTGCAGGAAAGATTTAGCAAGTCTACGGGCATTTTATTTAAATGGTGAGAGAATAAAATAGAGAGATTACTGAGAGTTAACGTGTAGCGAGAGACTTTAGAAAGACAATGGTAGGTTTTCCTGAGATGTCTGTACTGTAAAGCATTGTGCTAGCCACTACACTACCGTGCTGTCCTTTATGCAGAAGCACTTGGTGCAGAAAGTT
Organism: Mobula hypostoma; assembly: GCF_963921235.1. NCBI lineage: Eukaryota > Metazoa > Chordata > Chondrichthyes > Myliobatiformes > Myliobatidae > Mobula > Mobula hypostoma. The sequence goes on from NC_086106.1 coordinate 1,660,981, forward strand.
GTAAATCTTTAGAATTCTTAACCTTTGAGAGCTGTGGCTGCTTGGATATTGAACGTCTTCAAAGGTTGTGACCTTTGCTGAATGGACATGGTTACAGGGTAGGGTAAAAATGATCACACGATCTTACTGTATGCATCGGAGGTTCATTGCTTTCCCGCAATAAAATTGCTCCATTTTGTCCAGATTAACTCTCGTCATTCAGCCACAGGTCAGTATAATCGCTGATCAAGGACGTAAAGATGAGGACATCATCAATTTTAGTAAGTTATTCAATATTCTTGTTGAGATGATGACCTATCGACTCCCAGATCTCTAGTGATATTACTGAGAGCCAGCTGATCCGTAATGGACGAAGCAGTTTGAAATGACACACTCCACTGCAGAAGGAATAAACTGCAAAAGGAAAATTAAATTATCCCTCAACCCGTGTGATCTAAACTCAGTGACCACTTCATTGTGTACCTCCTGAACCTAATGAAGGGCCCACTAAGTGCATGTTCATGGGCTCCTGCTACTGTAGCCCACCCACTTCAACGCTCGACGTGTTGTGTGTTCAGAGATGCTCTACCGTACATTACTGTAACCTGTGGTTATTTGAGTTACTGTCACCTTCCCATCAGTGGCCATTCTCCTCGGACCTCTCTCAAGGCACTTTCGCCCACAGAACTGCTGCTCACTGGATGTTTATTTTTTTAAAGTTCACACCATTCACTGTAAACTCTAGAGACTGTTGTGCATGAAAGTCCCAGGAGACCAGCAGTTTCTGAGATACTCTAACCACCCCATCTGGCACCAACAATCATTCAACGGTCAAAGACACTTAGATCACATTTCTTCCTCATCCTGATGTTTGGGACTGAACAACAGCAGAACCACTTGACCATGTCTGCATGCTGTTATGCATTGAGTTGCTGCCACGTGATTGGCTGATTAGACATTTGCATTGCCGAGCAGGTGTACGGGTGTACCTAATAAAGTGGCCACTGAGTGCAATGTTCAAAAGGGTGGGAATGATCTCATAGAGCACATAGGGACGAATGAGCCTAACGTGGGTAGCTGCCCAAGGGTCCAAACCTTGCTGAATATCTTGATGAGGAAAGGCAATGAGTTCATCTTCCCCAAGTAGTAAGGCTGATCAACACCTCCAACCACTAACTCCACTACTATTTTATTATTTCCTGTCAGTCACCTTATAGAACCATAGAACCATCAAACACTACAGCACAGAAAACAGGCCATTTGGCCCTTCTAGTCTGTGCTGAAACATTATTCCACTAGTCCCATTGACCTGCATCCAGTCCATAACCCTCCAGACCTCTCCCATCCATGTACCTATCCAATTTATTCTTAAAACTTAAGAGTGAGCCCGCATTTACCACGTCAGATGGCAGCTCGTTCCACACTCCCACCACTCTCTGAGTGAAGAAGCTCCCCGTAATGTTCCCCCTAAACATTTCCCCTTTATTCTTAAGAGCCTACTCGCATTTACTCTGTCCATACCTCTCATATGCACAGCCTAGTATCACTTTATGGACATACAATCAAAGTATGTAAATAAGTTATCTTATGTGTTTATCCTTATTGTGCACTCTTTAATTATTATTGTTTTTGTGTTATTTTTGTGCTGCATTAGATCTAGAGTAACAATTATTCTGTCTCCTTACGCTTGTGTATACGAAATGACATTAAATAACCTTGAATCTTACTGCAAATGGCACAGTGTTGCTATATTATCTACAACTAGAGGTCATGGGTTAAGAGTGAAAGGTGAAAAGTTGAAGGGGAACATGAGGGAAACTTCTTCACCCAAAGGGTCAGGAGAGTGTGGAAACAGCCACTGGCATGCAAGCTTGATTTCAAAGTTTAAGAGAAGCTTGAATGGGTATATGGATAGGAGGGCATGCAGGTTGATGGGAGTCAACAGATTAAATGGCTCTGCAAGAACTAGAAGGGCAGAACGGCCTGATTTTGTGCTGTTTTTTTCTGTGACTCTATCGTGGGAACTTATTGAATAAACGGAAGCCATCTAATTCTGAGTTGCTAACGTTTCTCTGTCATTATATTCCCTTGAATTTGTTAGCTCTCTTGGGCCATTTATATTGCAGGGTAACTGTGATCTCAAACCGGGTCCAGGCGAACAAAGTCATTTAGTCCATTTAATTTGATTCTGCCCCCAGATTTGAGCCTGGCGGCTGCCCACTCTAGCACATTGATTTTTATAAAGAAGCTGCCGAAGCAGAGTGACTGACCTCTGCACAACATCAGTTACACGGTTCGCGGTTCGGGGTTCGGACATCGAAACAGCCGCTGTCCGGGCCGCCGGCGTACGGACCGGGGCTCAGGGTCAACCTCCACCCAGCCAATCAGGAGCGCCGTCAATCAAGCCCACCTAGCCAATGGTTTTGTGGGATTTGGTTCTTGGGCGGCTCCGTGGTGTAGCGTTAGCGGAGATCTAGCGGAGATCTGTCAGAGATCTGGGTCGATCCTGATCTCGGGCTCTGTCTGAGCGGAGTTTATCATCCTCCCTCTGACCGGGAGGGTCCTCCAATATCCCAGAGTTGTTTGGTCATTATATGGTGCCCTTACTGTGAGTGGTTTAATCTGGCTGGAGTTGATGAGGAAGTGGGGAGAGTAAAAATGGATTAATTTTGGATTAGTGTAAACGGGTGGTGAGTTCATTATGCCTGACTGCGAATGGAGGAAGGTTGAGCATGAGGCTAACAACCCCATCCAGTCTAAATGCAGAGCTACGTAAATGCCAACAACACACATCAAAGTTGCTGGTGAACACAGCAGGCCAGGCAGTATCTCTAGGAAGCGGTACAGTTGACGTTTCGGGCCAAGACCCTTCGTCAGGACCAACTGAAAGAAGAGCTAGTAAGAGATTTGATCAACAAATGCCAACAGAAGCTCCAAAGACCCTCATTCCTGGGAGAGGAAGGACCTTCCCTGAGAAGATGTATAAATGGCCTAACACATGGACCTGAAACTTAGGCTCAGGACTGATGTCTCTGGTGAGCTGCCTTTACCCCAGTAAGGGTGATGGGCTGAGGGAGAATGAATGTGGTGATGGTGGGCTGAGGGTCTATATCCCGGATTCGGGGGCATGCTCACCTTTCATTTTACAACTGGCTTAACGCTGTGTGTGGTTGCCCCCAGTGTCATATCAATGTACTGTTGCAACAGTACAGCAGCTCCTTAACATTGTTACAGCCGGGGGGATAGTGGGGATAAGCTCCCACCACCTCTTAAATGCTCTCAAATAGCCTCTGACAACCACGTCCAGCTCCCGGCCTTTACATGTGGCCTAGCTACCAAGCCTGGCAGGACTGTTTCCACAGAGAGGAGAAGGGGAAAAGGTGCCCAGGTGCCTTAAAACCAGTCGCTTCAGGCAGACGACTTGTCAGCCGTGGTTGGCAGCTCAGCTAGAAGGAGAACTCTGATCTCAAACCTCCACTGCCTTGCTTCGGGAGTAAACCTCGAGGGGAAAAATCCAGAGCTGGAGTCCCTGAGGCAGTCCTACGTCGAATTTAAGAAGAAGAAGAAGAAGAATAGCCCTTAACTCAGCAGTGGAGTTATCGGGGCACCGTCATGACGGTGTTTCCGTAGCAAGCTATTCTTGTTTTTACGAGGCCGAGTTGCTAGCTCGACGCTCAACCCAACTTGGATTTGAACTCGGGAACCTTCGCTTCAGAGTCCGGTGCTGATATTATTGTGCCACCAAGAGGGGAAAAACATTGAATTTAAAGCCAACTGGCAACTCCTGCAACGCTGCTGGTGCCAAACTATGTCGGTCTCTGCCATTCCTTTGGGTTCATCAGCTGCATGGAGATGGGAAGCCTGCCACATGGGCGACACCTTGCTCTCCATATTGTACTGCTCTGGCTTGCGTATCACGTAGACAGCTAGGACACAACGTCCATGATTGATCCTGGCCAATGGAGGGTCTCACAGTCACAGTACATCTCAGCCATCAGTGATTTTTCTAGTCACAGGGTAAACTAGCTCCCACTTTTTGCATTTGTCCCCAAGTGCAATAATTAAAAGGAAGCCATTCTCCAACAATCAATCAATAAAAGATCATGATCAATTGGTAACTTCTTCTTGAGAGGCCAAAGGCTGGAAATGCTGGCGATCTGAAAGTGGTGGGGATGTTCTGCAGGACAGGCAGCGTCAATGAAGAGAGAAACATTCATTCTGAAAGTAGGTATACATCTCCATGTATTACTTTGTGATTGAATTTCTTGCAGGAATTTACAGGAAATAATAGAATTTATGGGAAACTGTACATAACTGACAAGCAACCAAAGTGCAAAGCAAGGCAGTACTGTGCAAATTATACTGAGAAATTGAGTTGTAAAGAGTCCTTGAAGGTGAGTCTGTAGGTTGGAGATTTGGAGACTCATTCCAGAGCAATGGTGATTGATGGTTCAGGAGTCTGGTGGTTGGAGAACATTGAACACTGACAAGGGGGTTTCACTGACAGTGTCAATTTTCTAGATGGGCAGCGGCCGTACCTCTTGCTCACTGATCATTGTAAAGGGCTCAGCATTCCCACGGGGAGTGTGGGGAATGGGTCTGTATTAGAGACTGTGTTAGGGCTTCGAGGCAGTGAGGAGTCATGCGTCTCCTAGAAGAGATCCACCACCCTCGATCATGGATCACACCTCCTCAAAAGTTCAAAAGTAAATTTATTATCAAAGTATTATCAAATTATCATTGCATGCCACCCTGAAATTCATTTTCTTACAGGCATTCATAGTAGGAGAAAGAAATACCGTAGAATCAGTGAAAAACTACACACAGAGACTCTCAATCTGACAGTGTGCAAAAGAAGACTAGTGCAAGTAGAAAGAAAGGGAGAGGGAGAAAGAGAGAGAAAGATAGAAAAAGGGAGAGAGAGAGAAATATAGAGAGAGAAAGAGGAAGAGCCTTACAGGGGATGGATGCCTTTCTGCAAATAAAACTCATATCCTAGGGTCACTTTAATTCCGATGTAGTTCACTACATGGGATTTCAAGAGACAGCAAATGCTGGAACCTGGAGTAACGATGTGCTGCAGGAACTCAACAGGTCAGGCAGCACCTGTGGATAGTCAACATTTCATTTCCCCCATAGATACTGCCCGAGCCTCAGAGTTCCGCCAGCTGATTGTGTTTTGCATTCCATTGCATTCAGTGTGATGCCCCTGATTTTTCACAAAGTCCTGAACTCTGTGAATAACATCAGCCTCGTGAGCTGATGCGCACTCGTGCAGGTAAAAATACCAAAGGAAGATGAAACCTGTGTTAAAGTGACTTGTAAAAACTAGTGCAGAACCTGGAAAGCAAAACCAAACTTTCACACTGGGTATAAAATGGGTTAAAATGAAAACAGAAAACAAATTCAGGTGAATATAGATGTAGTCTGGTTTTTATTTTCATTTTTATTTTATTTCAAGATAAATAAGTTACAAAGAAGGCACGATACCAGCTATATTTCATTAGGAGTTTGAAGATAATTGGTATGTCATCAAAGACGCTCTGCACATTTCTACAGATGTATTGTGGAGAGTATTCCAACTGGCTGCATCACCATCTGGTGCTGCACAGGATCGAAATTAGCTGCAGAGAGTTGTAAACTCAGTCAGCTCTATCATGGATTCTAGCCTCTGCAGTATCCAGGACTTCTTCAAGGAGGATGCCTCAAAAACGACCCCAGCATTAAGGACCCCATCACCCAGGACATGCCCTCTTCTCGTTGCTACCATCAGGTAGGAGGTACAGGAGCCTGAAGACACATACTCAGTGATTCAGGAAGAACTTCTTTCCCTCTGCCGTCAGGTTTCTGAATGGACATTGAACCCATGAACACCACCTCATTCCTTTTCTTTTCTCTTTTTCTACTATTTATTCAATTTAACAAATTTCACGTCAGATGTCAGTGATATTAAACCTGATTCTGAGACGCACAGTCAGGCCCTTCTGACCCAGTGACCTGACACCACTCAATGACGCCCATTCCACCATTTAACCTACTAGCCCCTAAGCCTTTCAATGTGGGAGGAAATCAGAGCCCCCGGAGGAAACCCACGCAGTCACGGGGAGAACGTGCAAGCTTCTTATAGACAGCGGCGGGAATTGAACCCAGGTCATGGCATTGCGCAGACTGCTACAGTACCCTGCCGTCCACCGGGAGCATCTCTTTCAGGGTAATCTAGTTAAAACTTCGACCTGGAGGGAGAAGGGACTTGGTTGCAAGAAAAGGTGCTGAGACGGCTGGAGGGTCGTGAGAAATATAAATATCAACACAACCCCGCTGCCCTAACGTCTTGTATCCATGCTCTGCAGGTTATGTTGGAAAAGGTGGTACTTCATTAAGTGTTGCCCTCTAGACAAAAAAGGTAATGAATCAATAGACATTTTAAAATTCCTCTTTCACTTTTGCTTCCACCAGTACTTACAAATCAAATATTTTGATGCTTAAGAAATCCCCCTTTATCGAGTCCCCATAGCAACCATTTCCCGCTGCAGGCTATTTACATCAGTAGTCTTTAGGTGTAAAGGGCTTAGCAAAGTCAAACGCCTCCCGAGTTAGTCATTCGGATTGCCTGCACTGTGTGCTCCCGCAGGCTGGCAGACCAGACAGGTCTACAGACGTCACTGTCCATTGACGTCATCTGTGCACTGAAGCTGGGACTTGGCAGCAATCGCTAAATGACATGCGATATACGATTAATAAGCTCCAAACGTTCTGTGAGACATGAAGTACAGCTTTTGTATACAGAATAGTGATAGGATAAAGGATCCCCAGAACAGTGGGAACCTGTAATAAGCATTAAGATTGAATGCACTACTGAGTAAACACAAGAGATTCTGCAGATGCTGGAAATCTCGGGCAACAGACGCACACACAACATCCTGGAGGAACTCAGCAGGTCAGGCAGCATCTACGGAGGGGAATGAACTGTCGATGTTCCAGACCGAGACCCTTCATCATCAGCACTGGAAAGGAAGGGGGCAGAAGGCAGAATAGGAAGGTGGGGAGGGGGGAAGGAGGCAAGCTGGCAGGTGATAGGTGGGACCAGGTGAGGGGATAAGTGGGTGGTGGAGGGGTAGGAGGGCAAGCTGGCAGGGCAAGGGGGGCGGTAGCTGGAGGTGGGAGTGGGGATGAAGTGAGAAGCTGGGAGGTGATAGGGGGAAGACGTTAAGGGCTGAAGAAGGAATCGGATAGGAGAGGAGAGTGGACCATGGAAGAAAGGGAAGGAGGGGGACCCAGACTGATGTGATGAGCAGGTGAAGAGAAGAGAAGAGGTGAGAGGGAAACAGAATGGAGAATGGGAAAAGAGAGGAGAAGGGAGTGGGGAATAAATTACTGCAAGTTAGAGAAATTGATGTTCATGTCATAAGAACATAAGAAATAGAAGGAGGAGTCGGCCATTTGGCCTGTCAGGCTCCGCCATTCAATAAGATCATGGCTGATCTGGCCATGGACTCATCTCCAATTACCTGCCTTTCCCCCATAACCCTTAATTTCCTACTATGCAAAAATCTATCTAACCTTGTCTTAAAAACATTTACTGAGGTAGCCTCCACTGCTTCATTCGGCAGAAAATTCCACAGATTCACCAATCTCTGAGAAAAGCAGTTCCTCCTCATCTCAGACCTAAATCTACTCCCCCAAATCTTGAGGCTACCTCCCCTAGTTCTAGTCTCAGCTACCAGTGGAAACAACTTTCTTGCCTCTATCTTATCTATCCCTTTCATAATTTTGTATGTTTCTATAAGATCTCCTCTCATTCTTCTGAATTCTAGCAAGTACAGTCCCAGGGCGACTCAATCTCCCCTCATTGTCTAACCCCTTCTCATCTCTGGAATCAATCTGGTGAACCATCGAGTTGGAGGCTACCCATACGAGGAGTTGCTCCTCCAACCTGAGTTTGGCCACATCACGGCAGTAGAGGGGGTCACGGACGGACAAGTCAGAATGGGAATGGGAAATCAAATTGAAATGGGTACATTCCCCTCACCTGGTCTCAGTTCCCAACTTGCCTTTCCCTCTCTCCACCTTCTTATTTTGGCTTCTACACACTTCTTTTCCTTTTCTGATGAAGGGTCACGGGCCAGAACGTTGACTGTTTACTCTTCTCTATAAATGCTGTCCGACTTTCTGAGTACTGCCATCATTTTGTGCTGTGTTACAAAGGTTTCCATACACACGATGGCCACTTTATAGGGATAGCTGCACACCTGCAAATATCTAATCAGCCAATCAGGCGGCAGCAACTCAACGCGTCACCTGTACTGACTGTCAGTGAGGGGACTGGTTTCCCGATGAGGAGGTTCATGTTGGTCATTAGTACCGAGAGGACGAGGTGTTGAACAGTGGGTTGTAGTCAATAAGCAGCAACCTGATGTAGGTATTGCTGTTGTCCAGGTGCTCCAAAAAGGGAAATGCTAAGTCCAGATGGTGAAGGGCAAAACAAACCGATTCTCCTACAGAGAGCTACATAAAGTTGAAGAATTCAATATTTAAGTTGGCATTTATTTAGGCATACCGCATAGCAGGTGCCACAGTAACATAGCGGTTAGCATGGCACGGGTTGTTGGAGCTCCACTCTGGCATCCTCTGTAAGGACACTCTGTGGAAGGCATAGATTTCTCCCGGGTGTTCTGGTTTCTTCCCACAGTCCAAAGATGTACCAGGTAAGTTACCTCGTCATTGTAAATTGTGCCAAGGTTAGGTTAGGGTTAAATCGGGTTGTTGGGAGATGCTGGGGCGACAAAGGGCAGGAAGGGCCTACTGGGCACTGTATCTCTATAAACAGAATAACAGGCCTTTCTGGCCCCCGTGACCAAGCAACCTGCTAACCCGCTCGTCTTCGGAGTGCAGGATGTATCCGGAGCACCCGGAGAAAACCCACACGGTCACGGGGAGAATGTGCAAACTCCTTTCTGACAATGTTGGGAAATTAAATTCTGCAGCCTGCAGTGTCCAGACAAACGGCGAGGTGTTCTTCTGTGTTGTTCTAGTGCTTTGGAAATGACTATGTAATGGATCAGAACCATGGAATCCGCTGGCTGCTACAATCAGAGAGAATTTTCAGGACAAGTCACTGAACAACATGTGTAGGAAAGAAATTTGTGTTAACGAATTTCCATTCTTTAAGTGAAGATAATTACGCAATAATCCCGCTGGTTACTTTCTGATACCTAAACAAAGTTCAAAGTAAATTTATTATCAAAGTACATACATGTCACCATATACAACCCTGAGATTCATTTTCTTGCAGGCATTCACAGAACAAAGAAATACAATAGAATCAATGAAAAACTACACACAGACACTGACAAACAACGTGCAAAAGAAGACAAACTGTGCAAATACAAAAAAAAGAGCAATAATAAATAAACAACAAAGAAAGAAAGAAAGAAACAAATAAATAAAACATACTGAGAACATCAGAGTCCTTGAACTCATGTCCATAGGTTGTGGAATCAGTTCAGAGTTGGGGTGAGTGAAGTTATCCACACTAGTTTAGGAGCCTGATGTCTGAATGGTAATAACTGTTCCTTAACCTGGTGGTGTGAATCCTGAGGCTCCTGTACCTTCTTCCCAATGGCAGCAGCGAGAAGAGAGCATGACCCGGGGTGGTGTGGTGGTTCCTTGATGCTGGATGCTGCTTTCTTGTGGTAGCCCTCCTTGTAATGTGCTCAGTGGTGAGGAGACCTTTTCCTGTGATGGACTAGGCTGTATCCAGTACTTCTTATAGACTTTTCCATTCAGTGGCATTTGTGTTTCTGTGCGGGCCATGATGCAACCACCTTGCATCCATGGAGTTCAATAGAATCGTTACCAAGAATCTATCAACCTCTGCCTGTAAAGATTTGGCTTTCACAGCTGCCCGTGGCAAAGAATTCCACAGATTTGCCACTCTCTGGCTAAAGAAATTCCTCCTCATCTCCGTTCTAACTGGATACCACTCTACTCTGAAGCTGTGCCTTCTGGTCCTGAACTCCCCCACCACGGGAAATGTCCTTTCCATATCCATTCTATGGAGGCCTTTCAACATTCGATAGGTTTCAATGAGGTTACGCCTCATTCTTCTGAATCCCAGTGAGCAGAGGCCCATCAAAGATAAGCAAAGGGTTAACTGGTGTTCAAGAGTGAGCCACTGCTCTAGGCCAACACCAAACCCACCTTGGATGTGTATACACAAGAGGCCATGCTGAAAGCTCAGCCAAACTGACTATTAATATGAAGATAAGAACCAACCGTTTATCCTAACAGCCCTCCTCTGTTCAAGTGTGACTTCTCTGCTGAGAGTACCACTTGCTCAGTGTGTAGCATCATCACAAACCTCATTGACACTATTCTGACATTTATTGCCATCATTATAAGTTGAATGGGTTGGAATTTGTTCTTTATATTTGACAATTTCTGTATGCTCTTGTTGCTAGCCAATGTTCACTTTCAATGACTCTGCAACTCGTGTTCTCAGGACTGCTTTTTATTATCTGCACAATTTGTCCTTTTTTAAATTACAAGAAGTTTATTCATTTACAAAATTCACACAATAATCAAGGATTTACAATATTATTTACAGTTTCTAATTAAAATACAGTTACTATCATGTACAGAACAGTCAAACCTGTCAAATGGTGAAAGGCCTCGATAGAATGGATGTGGAGATCTATGTTGGGGAATCTAAAACCAGAGGATGTCCATTTAAAATGGAGATGAGGAGGAATTTCTTTGGCCACAGAGTGGTCAATCTGTGGAATTCATTGCCATGGGTAGCTGTGGGGTCCAAGTCATTGGGGATATTTAAGGCAGAGGTTGATCGATTCCTGATTAGTCAGAGCATGAAGAGATACAGGGAGAAGGTCCTGAGAGGGAAATGGATCAGCCATTATGAAATGGGGGAGCAGACCAGATGGGCTGAATGGCCTAATTCTGCTCTTATATCTTATGATCTTATGGTCAATTCTACCATTCTTAGAAAATCCCCACTGTGCCCCTAGAGACTACATGATCCCTTTCCAATGGCACAAACATAACCCCAGAAGAGGGGCAGGCGGAGCCCTTGACTGTCCACCTCTCGCACTGTCTTGGCCAGGCCAAAGGAGCAAGACCACCAGTAGATCCCCCGAGTCACCCACCACTCCTCCATACTGGGCGACCATATATCAGGAGTGCGAGACTGGAGATACTCAACAGGCTGTAGCCCCTCTCACTCCATAGAAACATAGTACAATGACTCTTCCCGGCCACAGAAAGGACAGGTGGACCTGGTGTTATTGAATCGGCTCCAAACTATATTGCACGGCACTTTGTCAGTCTTTGCTAAAGGACAGTTTTCATATAAATTCGGCATGACATCTAAACCTTTGACAAACTTCTATAGATGTGTAGTGGAAACTATATTGACTGGCTGCATCACAACCTGGTAAGGAAACAGCAATGCTTTTGAACAGAAAATCCTACAAAATGTAGTGGATATGGCCAAGTCCATCACGGGTAAAGCCCTCCCACCATTGAGTACATCTACATGGAGTGTTGTCGCAGGAAAGCAGCATCCATCATCAGGAATCCCCACCTCCCAGGACATGCTCTCTTCTCATTGCTGCCATCAGGAAGAATATACAGGGGCCTCATGATTCACACCACCAGGTTCAGGAACAGTTATTACCCCTCAACCATCAGGCTCTTGAACCAAAGGGGATAACTTCACTCACCTTCACTTGGCCCATCAACCAACGGACTCACTTTCAAGGACTCTTCATCTCATGTGCTCAATACTTATTGCTTATTTATTTATTATTATTATTTCCTTCTTTTTGTGTTTGCACACTTTGTTGTTTTCTGCACTCCGGTTGAATGCCCTAGTTGGGTGTGATCTTTCATTGATTCTATTATGGTTATTATTCTATAGATTCATTGAGTATGCCCTCAAGAAAATGATCTCTTGGTTGTATATGGTGACATAGATGTAATTTGATAACAAATTCACTTTGAACTTTGTAGCAGTCCTTTAGGTAAAGTCCCCTCTCCAATGCCGTAGGTAGGTTTTAGGATTTGACCCCAGCAATGATCAAGGAATGATAATTCAGGGAAGAGTTTGAGATGTGCTGTCAGGGTAACCTGCCCAAGTTGCTGCAGAGTATTTTGTAGACAGTAACCTTAGAGATGCAGGGAGGATCTGTTCAGTGTAATTATCGGTAGCAAGGAAGAAGCCTGGATAGTGTTGAGTCACTTGAAACTCTATTAGAGGGAGGGTTTAGGACTCAGGACACAGCTTCACAATACAAGGACATCCCTTTAGAACAGAGATTTGGAGGAACTTCTATGGCCAGAGAAGGGTGAATCTGTGGAATTCGTTGTCACAGATGGCTATAGAGGATAGGTCTATGTTATTGATTAGAAAGGGCGTCAAAGGTTACAGGGGGAAGGCAGGAGAATGGGGTTGAGAGGAATAATAAAACAACTGCAATAGAACGGCGGAGCAAGCTCAATGGCTGAACGGCTAAATTCTGATCCTATGTCTTGTGGTCTGTAGTATTATGTATTTGTTGGCTTTGCACTCAACCACACAATTTATTGAGCATTCCATCACATATCTCCCTTGTGTCTTGGAGGTGGTAGAAGGACTTTGGAGTGTCAGGAGGTGAGTCAATGACCATCAGATACTCAGCCTCTGATCTACTCTTTTAGCCTTGGTAGCTGGTCAAAATGGTCATCAGGAGTAGATGGTTAAGCTTCTCCCTCTTGATTGAGTTGGTCACTGCCCGGCCTTTGGCAGCACCAATGTTCCTCGCTGTTTTCTAGCCCATAGCTGGATGTTGATTGTGGCAAGATGCACATATACAGGAGCAACTTTATTTATTGACAAGCACCAAAGAAAATGGGACATCATGCCTTCATTAGAAAGCCCTTGAGACCACTATTCTAACACACAAAAAATGCTGGAGGAAATCGGCAAGTCAGACAGCATCCATGGAGAGGAATAAAGAGTCAACGTTTCAGGGCGAGACCACCACTGAGTTCATCTTCAAGGAGCAGTGCCGCGAGAAAGTAGCATCTAGCATCATGGGCCCCCACCATCCAGGCCATGCTCTCTTCTCACTGCTGCCATCAGGAAGGAGGTACAGGAGCTCAGATCCCACATCACCAGGCTCAGGAACAATTATTTCCCTTTAACCATCAGGCTCCTGAACAGGCATGGATAACTTTACTCACCTCAACACTGAACTGATTCCGTAACCTATCGACTCACTTTCAAGGACACGGTCTCAGTGTTTAATTTTGTTATTTGCACACTTTGACTTCTTTTGCACATTGTTTCTCAGTATGGTTTTTCATAAATTCTATTCTTTGTAATTCCTGTAAGTGCTGGTGAGAATGTGAATCTCAGGAAAGTATATGGTAACGGATACATACTTCGATAATACATTTTACTCACTTGCTTAGCAATCATGTTTTTGATCTTATGGAGGATAGATGTCATTGGTGAGGGAGAAGAACACGTTTGGGCCGGAAACACAATGGTGGTGACTGGACACAAAAGACTCCAATCTCTCTCTTCTATGTCAGGTGGACCATTAGTAGTGTCCTCTCTGAAGTGTTTCACCTCTCTCCCCACCTCTTTAGTGAGCGAGAGGGGGCCTGTTGAGGTGTTGGGATGGACAGTAGATTTTGATGGACCCTAAATCATGGCCCCGGGGGCGGGGGGGTTGCTATTGCATGGTGAGTGGTGGAGCGGGGTGGGGAGGGGTGAAGGTTAATGTTCTGCTGCTGCTTGTGCATGGGAACGGGAGGAGGGGCTTTGGGGTTCTAATGTTTTTCTGTTTCAAGGATGACTGCTTGTGAGTAAGAATTTCAGGTTGTATACATTCTCTGATATTAAATGGAACCATTGAACCTTCAGTTTTGCCAGGGCTCCTTGAAGCCACATTCGATCAAGTTATGTCCTGACATCAAAGTCAGTCCCTATAGCACATTTCATTGAGGTGTATGGTGCTAGGGGGATCTTGGCAAAGTCCAAAATGGGCATTGGCGAGACGGCTATTAGCAAGTAAATGCTGCTTTATTGCACAAACAACATTTTCTTTCACTTTTTACGATTGAGAACAGCTTGTTTGGGCAGTACTCCAATTTCTGATTGCCTCTACCAGCTGTGTTATTTTGAAAATCAAAATGGGTTCCCTTCATAGGATCAACACTACTTGGACTGACAGGCAAATCTGTGACCGCGTGGACTTCCTCGCACATCCTGAAGATATACAGGTCAGGATTGGCAAATGATGGGCATTCTATGTTGGTGCCAGAAGCGTGGCAACACTTGTGGGCTGCCTCCAGCACGGCCTCATCTCCGCTGTTTGTTGGCACAAAACACAGCACTTCACCGTATGTTTGCTGCTTCGATGTACATATGACAAGTAAAGCTACATTTTATAATCCTAGCCTTTGCCTCATAATTTAGTTCATCACCTCATTAATAGGTTTGTTTTTCAACCAGGTTTGGTCCACAGAACAGTGGTACTGGCACGAGAAGGGCCATAAGATAATGGATCAGAGCGAATACATCTATGCATTTTTCTCAGTTTTGAGATACTAGACCCATTAATGCTGGAACTGATGTGTCTGCCCTCAATATGAAGATGCTCTGTTGTCTGTTGAAGGACACTTTCCAATACTCCCGTGGCAGCAATGTGTCAGTAACGGGGAGGACAAGGTCATAAAGATGTATTCCTCATGTTGATTCGCTTACTGTTTGCCACAGGCCGTTACTACTTTCAGGACCTGTCACCAATGCAACCTTGGACACTGAAGTCTCCCAGATCTCTCCAGGTGGTGTTCAACATGGTATAGTACTGATTCACCGAACCAATGTTGAAGATTGTCATTGAAGTCTCCCAGATTTCTCCAGGTGGTGTTCAATGTGGTACAGTACTGACTCACCAATCCAACCTTGGAGATGGACACTGAAGTTTCCCAGTTTCTTCCAGATGGTACTGTACTGAGTCAGCAGATGAATGAATTCAAGTATCTCAGAAAGTATGTGTTGGCATTGAAGAGAGTCCAGAGAGGTTTGGGAGAATGATCCCAGGAATGAAAGAGTTTGATGGCTCTGGGCCTGTACTCTCTGGAATTTAGGAGAATGGGGGGGGGGCGGTCTCACTGAAATCTATCGAATAGTGAAACCTTAGAGAGAGTGGACATAGAGAGGATGTTTCTTGTAGTGAGGGACTCTAGGAACAGGGGGTTATTCTCCAAAATACAAGGATAGAGATGAGGAGGAATTTCTTTCACCAAGGGGATTCATTGCCAGAAATGACTGTAGAGGCCAGGTCATTGGGTATATTTAAAGTGGAGTTTGCTAGGTTCCTGATTAGTAAAGATGTCAAAGGTTACAGGGGGAAGGCAGTAGAATAGGGTTAAGAGGGATAATAAATCAGCCATGATGGAATGGTAGTGAAGACTCGATGGGCTGAATGGCCCAATTCTGCTCCTCTGTCTTATGGTCTTAAATTAACCAGAGGTTTCCTTATCTATGTCTAATGTTCTATGACCAGGGAAGACCAAAGTGATATTCATTTCTACAAAAGCCAGCAACAATATGAAGTTAGCTTTAAAAAATCTGTTACAAATTAAATTGGTCCACAGAGCTACTGATTGTTATAAAATCCCAAAGGAGTCACAACTGGCTCAGCAGACCTATTGATGCCAATCCATTCCTTCACGTGGCTGATACTTAGTTGTACTATGAAGCGAACAAGGCAGTGTGTCTTAATGACTACCCCCAGTAGTTGTGACATCCACCCTCAGGACTTGATTTGAAAGGCTGGTCAAGGTGTATTTTAAAACCCGCCTCCTAAATAACTTTGACCCACTACAATTGTCATACCGCCAAAACAAGTCTGCAGTGGTTACTATCTCTCTTGCCCTACGCTCACAACTAGAGTATCTGAATGGTAAGGGCACCTATGTTAGATATTGTTTCTTGAATACACCTGTCTTCAATACTATAATTCCAAACAATCTCATCTCCAAACTCCTAAACCTGGGAGTCAACACATTCCTTTGTAACTGGATTGATTAGAGTACAACAGAGTACAATCATTAAGGATAGGGAGCAATGCATTGGTTATCATTACTCTCAAGACCAGTACTCAACAAGGCTGCATTCTCAGCTACTCATTCTACTCCTTGTGCACTTGTGGCTGCACGGCCAACCACTTTAATTCCTGTCCCCATTCTCATTCTGACAATTCAGTCCATGGCCTCCTCTTCTGCCATGATGAGGCCACTCTCAGGTTGGAGGAGCAACACCTCATATTCTGTCTAGGTGGCCTCCAACCTGATGGCATGAACATTGATTTCCCCTCCCCCCTTCTCTCTTCTTCAATTCTCCACTCTGGCCTCTTACCTCTTCTCCTCACCTGCCTATCAACTCCTTCTTCCTTTTCTCCCACGGTCCACACTCCTCTCCCATCAGATTTCTTCTTCTCCAGCCCCACCCACCTGGCTTCACCTAACACCTCATCCTGCCCAAGGGTCTCGGCCCAAAAGGTCAACTGTACCATCTTCCATAGATGCTGCCTGGCCTGCCGAGTTCCTCCAGCGTGTTGTGTGTGTTGCTTGGATTTCCAGTATCTGCAGAATCTCTGCTGTTTATTCATTTCCACAGATGCCTTCTGGCCTGCTCAGTTCCTCCAGCATTTTGTGTGTGTTGCTCTGGATTTCCAGCATCTGCAGAATCTCTGCTGTTTATTCATTTCCACAGATGCCTCCTGGCCTGCTCAGTTCCTCCAGCATTTTGTGTGTGTTGCTTGGATTTCTAGCATCTGCAGATTTTCTCTTGTTCACCAAACACCTTCCAGCTTGTCCTCCTCTCCCTCTTCCCACTTTCTTATTCCGGTATCTTCCCCATTCCTTTCTAGTCTTGATGAAGGGTCTCAGCCTGAAATGTCAACTGTTAGTTCCTCTCCATAGATTCTGCCTGCCCTGCCGAGACCCCCCAGCACTTTGTGTATGTTTCTCCTGATTTCCAGCATTGGCTGAATCTCTTGGTGTTTATGGCCAGATTCCATTCCAAATCCTTGGACGAGTTTGCAGATGATGCCACTGTAGTGGGTCAAATCTCAAATAATGATGAGTCAGAGTACAGGAGGAGATAGAGAGCACTGTGACATGGTGCCACAATAATAACCTTTCCCTCAATGTCAACGAAACAAAAGGGCCGGTCATTGACTTCAGGAAGGGGGGGGAGGTGGGAGGGGCTGGTGCACATGCTCAAGTCTACATGAACAGTGCTGAACCCAAGGGTGTTGATAGATTCAAGTTCGTCAGGGTGAACATCACCAACCCGTATATACCACGGTCAAGAAAGCTTATCAACACCTCTACTTCTTCAGGGGGCCAAAGTAATTCACCATGCCTCCTTGGACTCTCACCAATTTTTAATCCCTGCACTGTAGAAAGCTCCCTGGCCAGATGCATCACGGCTTGTCACGGCAACTGCCCTGCCCAAGAGCACGAGATACTGCAGGGAGTTGTGGACACACCAAAGTACATCACAGAAACCAGCCTCCGTCCATGGACTCTGCCTGCACTTCTCGCTCTCACAGTAAGGCAGCCAGCAGAATCAAGGATTCTACCCAGCCTGGACATCCTCTTTTCACCCCTCTCCCATTGATTAGACGATACAACAGTTTGAAAGCACAAACCACCAGGCTCAAGGACACCTTCTACCCCCTGTGATAAGACTATTGAATGGATATCCAATGCAATAAGCTGGACTCTTGAGACCCCACAATCTACCTCATCATGGTTTGACACTTTATTGTCTACCTGCACTGCACTCTCTCTGTAACTGTAACACTTTATTCAGCACTCTGTCACTGCTTTCCCCTTGTCCCACCTCAATGTGCTGATGTGCAGAATTGAACAGTATGAAAGTTTTCACTGTACCTCCATACATGTGACAATAAACCAATTTACCAACTCATTCAGTTGTATCAATTTTATTTTTTATTTACATGCTTTATATAAAAGCTCTATAGAGTTTTAAATATTTGTTAGACAGTAATCACTGCCTCATTAGAAATGATTGATATAGTTGTTCCCAAAATCTGAGGCCATTTATGCATCATACCAACTACCAGCCCCCGTGTCGGTTAGTCCCTCCTGCTCCACACTGCATCACAGATCGTGGTGGATAATCTCAGTCCTGCCTCTTCCCCATCCTGAAGAAAGCTCATTCTCCTGAACCATGAATGAGACTTTCTCCCCACAGAGGCTGCCTGACTTTTGAGCATTTTCAATGTTTTCTGTTTTCACTTCAGGATCAGAATCACAATCAGATTCAGATTGAAACTGGGCCAGTAGGGCCTATTCCGTGCTGTATCTCAACAAGTAATTAGATGGACTGCTTTAACTTCCCTGTGCGTAGTCTTCCTTCTCTCCCATTATCTAAGAGCTTTTTAATCAGATGCATAATGTTGACCAATGATTACCTTTGCCTGTCTTCATCGATAATTTAATTCTTAGCCTTTCACTTACAGATTTCAATATATAAACATTTGAGGAGCTGAAGCTGATCTAATTGTCCTTATGCAGAAATAAGGTAGCTATTCAACATTACTGTGGTCACACAGACTCTCTGAACACACCAACCAGGCCACCCCGCTTTCTCTCCTCTTGTGAAACTGAGGATGTTATCTAATTCCATTTCTATGTCTTGCCTACTTTCTCTTGCAGGCATCCCAGACAGAGTCATAGAGGAATACAGAACAGGTTTAGATCCCTTGGACCCATTCAGATAGTCCCAATTTCCTGCATTCAGCCCACAAGCCCCTGCCCCTTCCATGTACCTATCGAAGTGCCTCTTAAATCATCTTACAAACTCGCAGTGTGTTACAAAATGTTCCTTCCTCTCTCCATTGATTCTTTTACTGTTTCCATTAAATCTGTACTCTCTAACCCACCTGATAAACTTCTACCCTCTCACCCACCTGATAAACCTCTACCCTCTCACCCACTTGACAAATCTCTACCCCACCTACCCGATAAATCTCTACCCCCTCACTCACCCGATAAACCTCTACCCTCCCACCCACCCGATAAATCTCTACCCCCCATGCACCCGATAAATCTCTACCCCCTCACCCACCCGATAGATCTCTACCCTCCCACCCACCTGATAGATCTGTACCCTCTGACCCACCTGATAAATCTCTACCTTCTCACCCACCCGATAAACCTGTACGCTCTCACCCACCTGACACTGGGAATATCATCTCGGAAGAGAAAATTTGTCTTCTTTTGTACAATGGCCATTTATCAGTCTTTGTTTATGCCTCGTTGTTTGTAAACATTGTCATTTTCTGTAAATGCCAGCCCGAAAATGAATCTCAAGGTAGTATAAGGTACCATAAATATACTTTGATAAAAATTTTCTTTGATCTGGCATGCTCCCTCAAAACCCATTCCAACATTGCACCCCTCTATGAAATTGCTTTACTCTAACCAGGAAAATGATACCTTTGCTAGAGGAAAATAAGGTCTGTGAGGCAAATTATGGGATATATGATTTTGAAAATAATTGAATAATGTGCAGTGAGCTTGGTACCGATTAAACTCGAGCCGAAAGCTGTCTCTAAGGTTAATCATATCACTCTAGTTTTTATTTGAATGGCGATCTCTTCCTTCTCCCTACTCCTAAAGGACTTTAGACCCAGAATAAAAGGAGTGCCTTCAGAGTATTACTACCAAATTGGTCACTATACGGTTCGGCGGTGAAGAGTAATATGCTCCAATAGTGTACGGAAAGAGCCACCTTCCAGCACGCAGCTCGTCGGGATTCTGTGAGATGCATACTAAGGCTGATAGTGCCCGTCCAGAGTCATCGCTTTCCCTGCACAAATGAGATTTATGAATCTGCTTTGCTGCCTCCAAGACAGCGGTGCTACATCAACAGCCCCCACCACCATAACAATATGACTAATTCAACTCCGGCATTCATATAATGAATGGAGCACCAGGGGTTCTGTTCCAATTTACTGAGGAGAATTTCACCCCCATCTCAATATGGGTCTGTTATTGTCAGGACGTGTACAATACACACCCACAACTGGTGCAGCTGCAAAGTCTGCAATTTACCACCTGCCACCTACACACCCTCCCAAATCACTGCCAAACTACTCCCACTTGAGAACCAATACGGACATTATTAATAAGTAGATAGAGGGAAATTCTTCCTTTCAGGTGCAGGGCCACAGGTTTAAGGGTTAAAGAAAATTAAACACATAGCATGTACTAAACACTGAAAATAAAGGAATGACTCAGACAGGTCAGATCGTGTTGTGAAAAGAGAAAAACAGTTAATGTTTCACGTCCGTCATCCTTCATCTGAAGTGGGAAAGGAGAGAAAAAGAAGTTAGCTTCTATTGGAGAAATGGTGGGGCAAGATGTTGTGAACATACACTCAATAGCCACTTTTTTAGGTACAGGAGTGGACCCAGTGTGATCTTCTGCTGTGGTAGCCCATCCACCTCAAGGTTGGACGTGTTGTGCATTCAGAGATGCTCTTCTGCATACCACTGTTGTAACACATGGTTATTTGAGTTACTGTCAGCTTGAACCAGTCAGGCCATTCTCCTCTGACCTCTCTCATTAACTAGGCCTTTTAGCCCACATGCTGCTCACTCGATGTTTTTTTGTTTTTCGCACCATTCTCTGTAAACTGTAGAGACTGTTGTGCATGAAAATCCCAGGAGATTAGTAGTTTCTCAGATACTCAAACCACTCCATCTGGCACCAACAATCAATCCACAGTCAATGCCACTCAGATCACATTTCTCCCCCATTCTGATGATTGGCCAGAAAAACAACTGAACCTCTTGACCATGCCTGCATGCTTTTATGTATTGAGTTGCTGCCACATGATTGGCTGATTAGATATTTGCATTAATGAGCAGGTGTACAGGTGTACCTAATGAAGTGGACACTGAGCGTACGTTCTCCTTCTGAAATTGTCTGGAAGTGTCAATAAAATAAAGCCATACAAAGATTCCAGACGCGATTGAGAATGTGACTGATGCACAACAGTGGTTAGAATGTGACAGTCAATACCATGGGAAGCAGTTGAGGGAAATAACAGTGAAATATTTAAGGTAAGGATTAGATTGTCAGGTTGATCTGGAGTGGGTTAAATTTTGGAACAGCATTGCGGGCTGAAGGGCCTGTACTGTGCCGTGTTGCTATGACGAAAGTAAGCATCACCGATAGGGTGAGACCAAATCTAGTAACGAAGGCAGTTATAAACATTGTGCTCCAGTGTTTGTAAACAGTAAGGCTGCGAGACATCTCCAGCAGGTCAACCTAGAATAAGAAAAACTGACCCAACATGATGACAGACAGACATGGCCAATTCTGACGTAGTTAGAAAGAAAGAGTACGTAAAGCTGGAATACTACCATAAGACCATAAGATATAGGAGCAGGAGTAGGCCATTCGGCCCATCGAGACTGCTCCACCATTCCTCTGCCATCTCTGCATCTCTCATTACAATATCTCCAGCATCATTTTCTATTGGTCCTATATCTACCCTTGACTCCATTTACCCTTTATACACTTAAAGCTTTTCATATCTTCTTTGATATTAGTCGCCAGCTTCCTTTCACAATTCATCTTTTCCTTCCTAATGACCTTCTTAGTTTCCTTCTGCAAGTTTTTAAAAGCTTCCCAATCCTCTATCTTCCCACTAACTTTGGCTTCCTTGTATGCCCTCTCTTTTGCTTTTACTGTGGCTCTGACTTCATTTGTCAGCCACGGTAGTGTCTTTCTTCCATTCGAAAATTCTTATTTGGAATATATCTGTCTTGCACTTCCCTCATTTTTCACAGAAACTCCAGCTACTGCTGATCTGCTGTCCTTCCTGCTGGTGTCCCTTTCCAGTCAACCTTGGACAGTTCCCCTCTCACGCCATTGTAACTTCCTTTATTCCACTGAAATACCGACACATTGGAATTTAGTTTCTCCTTCTCAAATTTCAAAGTGAACTCGATCATATTGTGTTCACTGTTCCCTAAGGGTTCCTTAACCTCAGGCTCTCTTATCACCTCTAAATCATTGCACAACACCCAATCCAGCACAACCGATCCCCTAGTGGGCTCAACAACAAGCTGTTTTAAAAAGCCATCCTTTAGACATTCTACAAATTCTCTCTCTTGAGGTCCAGTACTGGCCTGGTTTTCCCAATCCACTTTCATGCTAAATTCCCCAACGATTATTATGACATTGCCCTTCTGACACACTTTTTCTATTTCTTGCTGTAATTTGTTATCCATGGGTTGCAACAGGCAGGAGATGAAATGTTGTCCCTCATGCCTGCATTAGTTGAGATAGCATGGATGCCTAGTGGTTAGCACAACGCTTTACAGTACCAGCGACCCGGGTTCAATTCCCACCACTGTCTGTAAAGAGTTTGTACGTTCTCCCTGTGACCATGTGGATTTCCTCCCGCTGCTATGGTTTCTACCCACAGCCCAAAGACGGACCGGTCGGTAGGTTAATTGGTCATTGTAAATTGTCCTGTGATTAGGCGAGGATTGCTGGAAGGCGTGGCTCAAAAGGCCGGAAGGGCCTGTTCCGTGCTCTACCTCAATAAATAGATAAGTGACAGTGAGTACTCAGACACAAATGTCAGGGGTTGGACAATTAATGAGACAGGCAACTGAAATCTCAGAGCCACCCTTGTGATGGGTGACAAACTGTTCATTTTCCGCAAAAAAGAGAACACCCAATAGTTGGCATTTTGAGCTGACCCTCTTTATCACTCCTGATGATGAGTCTCGGCCTGAAACATCAACTGTTTATTTCCCTCCATAGTTGGTGTCCGACTTGCTGAGATCCTCCAGAATTTTGTGTACCTGAAGCTCTGGCATGTTCACTGACAACAGAAGGCCACTGTGACACACCAGTGTCCACCCAGCCTCAACGAATCCCGGGAAGCATCCAGGCAAGCAAATTCCCTCATGGCCAAGGATATGGGCAAAAAAGTTTATCATACCACTCCGAAATCAGATACCAGGAGCTGGTTACAAACAAGAACTCAGCAGGCCAGGCAAGATCTATGAAGAAGAGCCCTGCTGAAGGGTCTTGGCCCAAAGCGTCAACTGTACTCTTCTCCATAGATGCTGCCCGGCCTGCTGAGCTCCTCCAGCATTTCGTGTGTGTTACCAGGAGCTGATTGGTAGCTCTCGCTTCCAGGTCCCGACTCATTGTTTTCTACGGTAGACATATTTCTTGGTAACCACATCTCATCATGACTAGAGTGCTTAGCTTGTTTTTAAGATTCAAAAATTAAAACTTATTTATTACGTGTACTGTACATTGGAACACAAAGTGAAATGCATTGCATTGCAATCAAAATAACCAAGGGTGTGCTGGGGGCGGCCCACAAGTGTTGCCACACATTCCAGCGCCAACATCATATACCCACAATGCTCAGCAGAACAACACAGAACACAACAAGCAACAAAACAACAACAAAAGCCCCATTGCGCGCGTGCGCGCACACACACACACACACACACACACACACACACAGTCCCCTACCACCACCACTGAAAACAACTAAACTGAGTCACAGAACACCAATATCTTTAGCTTGCATATTTTAAACGCATCTTTTCACAATTTCAAGCAGCTGCATCCTATGTAAAGGGGTGGGGAACCAGAGTCATAGAATTACATGCACAGCATAGAAACAGGCCATTTATCGCAACTTGTCTATGACGACGAGTGCGTCTATCTGAGTTAGCCCCACAGTGTGACCAGATTCTGCTCCAGCTCCAGTTTGTAAGTGATACCACTGTAGTGGGCTGCATCTCAAATAACAATGAGTTGGAGTACAGGAATGAGACTGCGAGCCTAGTGACGTGGTATCATGACAATATTTGGGTGGCAGGGTGGAGATACGTCTGGACCAGAGGTGTAAGGCACTCGTTCCCTCCGCTAACCTGCAAGGTGTAGCACCTGCTTAGCCCCCGATCAGGGTCACGTGAATCCACGGGAGCCGGTGGTGGATGGTCGTATGAGCAGCCGGTGCAGATCACAAGTCCTGGTTATGTGACCACTGACACCAGGCAGACAATCTCTGAAGAGTATTGATAATGGCTGCGGTCACCCATCTTGTAAAGACACTGCCCAGAAGAAGACAATGGCAAAGCACTTCTGTAGAAAAATTTGCCAAGAACAATCATGATCATGGAAAGACCATGAATGCCCACGTCATATGACATGACACATAATGATGATGTCATTTGACACAACACATAATGAACAAATGAATGTCATGACAGCAACCTTTCTGCCAATGTCAACAAAAAAGTTGGTCACTAGTTTCAGAAAGGGGGAGCAGTGCTCATGCTGCTGTCTAAATCAGCATTGGTGTTGAGGTCGAGAGCTTCACATTCCCAGGTGTGAACACCACAAATAGCCTCTCCTGGTCCCACCACAGTCCAGAAAGCTCACCAACACATCTCCTTCCTCAGGAGGCTAAAGAAACTCAGCATGTCCCTGTTGACTCTCTCCAGTTTATAATAAGCACACTCTCTGGGTGATTAATGGCTTAGCATTGCGACTGTTCTGCGCGTGACCACAAGCAACCGCAGAGGGTTGTGGACACAGCTCAGCACATCACAGAAACTGCACACAGACTCTGTGTACACAAAGCAGCCAGCATAATCAGAAACCCCAACCTCGCTGGACATTCTCTCCTCTTCACCCTCCCATCAAGCAAAAGGTACAAAATCCTGGAAGTGTGTTGAAGGACAGCTTCTACCCTGCTCTATTAGACTTGTAAGATCAGATGGACTCTTGGCCTCACAATCTACCTCGTTATGATCTTATTGTTTACCTGCACTACATTTTTTCATAACTTTTGCACTTTATTCTGCACTGTTAATGTTTTAAAATACTGTGCAAATCTCTTAGGCACATACATATATACAGATAGGGTGCCTAAGACTCTTGCACTGTACTGTATTTCTCAATGTAGAGTGGAGAGCGAGTTTGTCAATCTGGCAGGAGCAAAAGATGCTGGGAATGGTGAGAGTGGAGTGCCATGGAAGTGTCCAGGACAGGTGGCAGAGGAGTGCCCGGGCAGGGGCTAGTGCGGATGCAGGCTCATCCAGCCCTGAGACACCAGGCAAGGTCAATTGATTCCAAACAATTGGTTTATTGATCATTACAGAATGTCTCTCTGGTGCTTCCCACTCCCTCCCCTCTCCCTTCCCCTTTTCCCAACCGTGATTCCCCTCTCCCTGCCCCCTTCCCACTCTCAGTCCACAATAGAGACCCAGATCAGAATCAGGTTTATCATCACTCACATAAGTCGTGAAATTAGTTTTTGCAGCAGCAGCAACAGTACAGTGTAATACATAAAATCACTACAGTACTTTGCAAAAGTCTTAGGCACCAGCTGTATAGATGTGCCCGAGACTTCTGCACAGTACTATACTTTGTTCTAGCTCAGTATACCGTGTGATGATCTGATCTGTATGAACAGTATGCAAGGCAAGCTTTTCACTGTGTCTCCATACATGTGACAATGATAAACCAATACAAATATTACCATGGGTGTGATCGCATTCATTCTACTGTGTTCCTTGTATTTACTAGGAATGCCTGCAAGAAAATGAATCTTGGGGTTGTACACGGTGACATATATGCACTTTGATAATAAATTTACTTTGAACTTAGATCCTTTTCAAGATCTGCACATCCGTTGGGAAGGTGGTGCCAAGCTACCATCTTGAGCTGCTGCTGTTCCTTCTGATTATGTTACTGCCATAATTTCTTAAACACATGAGATTCTGCAGATGCTGGAAATCTAGAGCACCACACACACAAACCGCTGGAGGAACTCAGCAGGTCAGGCAGCATCTATGGAGAGTTTTAAACAGTGGGCATTACAGGCTGGGAGGGTTATTGGTATGTGTCACTCTGCCACAATGACAATGGGTTGGAAGCTCCAAGACCCGAATGATGATCGGGCATGTTGTATAATTAAGGGGACCCTGCAGGTGGTGGCGTAGCCTGGCACCTGCAACCCTTGTCCTCTTTGGCAGTGGGGATCACAAGTTAGCAGAGGTCAGTGATTCCAGCATCAGTGTCTTTGCAGATGCCAGGCTCTGCAGCCATTTTGTACACTGCTGCCAATGCAGGCTGCTTTGTCCTGGATGGCGTCAAACTTCTTTAAACTCGCTTTCCCTGACTCGATGGAGTTGACTGCGTTCACAATTTCTGCAGCGTACTTCGATCCCCCAAACCCCCTGTACCGGACGCCGATGCAGCCAGTTAGAATGCTCTCCATGGCACATCTGTAGGCATTTGCAAAATCTCCTCAAACTCCAAATGAAATATAACCGATGTTGTGCCTTCTTTATAACAAACAGCATCAGGAGTTTGAGAACATTTGGTATATCACCATTGACTCCTGCAAATTTCTACAGGCCTACCATGGAGAGCATTCTGGTCAGAATAGGGGAACCTTGTATGGGGTCTCCTGAAGCCTGTAGACCCACATGCAACATTGTTAGAACAGCTTCTTCCCCTCCATCATCAGGTCTTTTTTTTAGATTATGAAGACACGTAGTCCTCTTTTATTGTCATTTAGAAATGCATGCATTAAGAAATGATACTTTATTTCCTCCGGTGTGATATCACAAAACACAGCACAGACCAAGACTGAAAAAACCGACAAAACCACGTAATTATAACGTATAGTTACAACAGTGTAACAATACCATAACTTGATGAAGAAAGTCCGTGAGCACAGTAAAGTTCAAAGTTTCTCAAATGTCCCACATCTCACGCAGACGGGAGAAGGAAGAAAAACTCTCCCTGCCATGCCGACCACAATCTGACTCTGAGTCATCCAAAAACTTCGAGCTCTGATCAGCTCTTCGGCACTGAGTACTGAGCGCCATCTCTGTCCGAATGATTCGACCTCCTTCTCGGCTGCCAAAAGCAGGATTTTGAGGCCTACCCTCCGAAAGATTCCCGACCCCACAGTAACGACAGCAGCGAACGGGCATTTCAGAAATTTCTCCAGATGTTCCTCTGTGCTTTCACGTCCATTCTCCATCAAATCAGAATTGTCCACGGCCCCTATTTAACGGATACGATATCATTTTTCACCGGAGAGCTGCGCACAGGCAGGCGCACTGCCATCTTCTCCTCCCAGATTTCTGAATGGTCAATAAACACTACATCACATTTCTAATTTCACACTATTAATTGTTACTTGTAGCAATATTTTTATGTATAGTCATATTTACGATAGTTTTTTAGTACAGTAATATATCTTGCACTGTACCACGGTCACAAAACAACAAATTTCATGCCAGGTGCCAGTGATAATAAACTGGATTTCGATGCTTCCTTTGGAAGGTGTGCAAATATAGGAAACAGCAATCCTACTTTACAAAATAAATTGCCAACATTTATTATGGAATGACAGAAGAAACTTTGTACTGTGCACCTAAATGGTAAAATGCTCATTTTTCAAATGAAACCTCCAGATGCTCAACTCTTGATCTGCCTGTTTACCTCATCATCTTGACACCGTATGTGTCTACCTGCACGTCATGCTTCCTGACCCAGGAACTGAAATCCCCATTCTGTTACTGCATTTCCCTTTGGTCTACCTCACTGTACCTGTGCCTCGGTACGATCTGTATGGATGACATGCAGAACGAGGCGATTCACTGGAGCAGCACACAAAAAAAACTCTGCAATGGACAATTCCAAGTCCGGCTATGAAAGGAGAAGGGTTTAACATGGCGCTAGCAACTCCATTCCATAAAAACCCAGAGCTGCAGAAACACCAACAGAAGCTCCAAAGACCTCATTCCTGGGACAGGAAGGACCTTCGCCTCGAAGATGTATGAAGTTGTGCGGTGAAAGCTGTTTAACCTTCTATCGGCCCGGGACAGAGGACTCTGGCAATCTGCTGATGGTGGTCTACACCCCGGTAGGGGTGGTAGGCTGAAGAAGAAAAAGGACACACAAAAGGTGTTGGGAAAGCTGTATCTCAGTACATGTGACAATAATGGACTAATTACCAAATTCACCTGCCTTTGTCCATGCTGGTCTGACCGATCACCGATGTCCTTTGTCACTTTTCCACCTCACTGGCTTTTGAATGTAAAGCAGAGGCCTCGTCTCCAGCCTGATCTCTAATTCTCCCTCATCCCTATCCCTAAACCACAACCTGACCCCTAACTCCCTGTTCTGTCTCTAAGACCATCACTATGATCCTAATAGTGGTGTAGCAGTTAGCGTGACGCTACTAACGCTTGGTGTGTCAGAGTTCAGAGTTCAATCATGGCATCCTTCGCAGGGAGTTTGTACGTCCTCCCCTTGGAATGCATGGGTTTTCTCCAGGGGCTCCAGTTTCCTCCCAAAGTCCAAAGACATACCAATTATAGGTTAATTGGTCATTGTAAATTGTCCCGTGATTAGGTCAGAGATAAATCAGGGGTCGTCTGGGGATGCTGGGTGGTGCAACCGAAGGACCAATAGGGCCTATTCCACACTGTACCACTAAATAAATGAATAAACAAACAAATACAATAAAGTTTGAGCCATGACCTTGACAGAGACTGCAGTTCAGCACAATGAAGCCCGGTAGTCAGACTGTTGTAATTAACTACATATTTCCTGACAAAATTGTCTTGTATTTGATATAGTTTCTGTTTCCTCTGCTCTGTAAACTAGCTCTTTTCTAAGTAAATTACATACAAAAGACTGGCATGAGTTCAATGCTCCATTCTACTTCCAATGCTGTTGATAAATACTCCATTCAAATCTTTCCACCATCCTGCCTTGTGCAGCTTGTGTAGTTTTCTCAGCTCCATTGGTTTTACCTCTGTTGCTTCAGTTTTGGTTTCTGGTGCATGTCTATGCCTACAGATGCCTTGGCCCGAAAGCAACGGGTGTCAACCTGGGTCCACAGACCCCTCATTTAATGGTAAGGGTCCATGGCATGAAAAAGATTGGGAACTCCAGCCCTAAATTCTACCACTCGCTTCTCTGCAATGTTCACTCTGCTCTGTGCTGAACTGAGGATGAGGCTGTGGCCTGCTCTGGGCTCCATGACATTTACTTGGCTCTGTGCTGAACGGAGGCTGAGGCTGTAGCCTGCTCTGGGATCCATGATGTTTACTTGGCTCCGCGCTGAACTGAGGATGAAGTTATGGTCTGCTATGGCTGCTCTGGGCTTCACTTTTGCTCTGAATGCTATTTGCTTACTTTTACTGTTTGCACAATTTGTTTTTTATTCTCTCTCTCCACATTGAGTATTCGGCAGTCTTTTTTTATGGGTTAGACCATAAGACATAGGAGCAGAATTAGGCCATTTGGCCCATCGAGTCTGCTCGACCATCCAATCATGGCTGATCTTTTTGTCCTCTCCTCAGCCTTCTCCTTGTATCCTTTGATGCCGTGTCCAATCAAACCCTGGTTATTTTGGGTTTCTTTGTTTTGTGGCTGCCTGTAAGGAGAGGGATCTCAAGGTTGTATAATTTACACGTACTGTGATAACAAATGTACTCTGACCTTTCTCCTTCAAGTTCTAGTTTATTGTTCATTCGACTGTAGACAAATATACAGCTAAGCGAAACAATGTTCCTCTGGGGCCAAGGTGCAAAACACAGTACATAAACTCAGAGACTTGTGCTAATATTATTTTGCGACTGTATGTGCTATTGTAATGGTATGTGCTCTATGCTGTGAGTGACTGCATGTATTGTGTTTTGCACCTTGGCCTCATTTAGCTCTGCACATAGATATGACTAAATGACAATAAAACTCGAACTTGAAAATCTACTGGAAGAGATTTCTAGCATCAGAAATTACTTTGATTTTCACTTCCCTATACTAAGCATCAGGTATTTCCTACCAGACTAGGTGCACGTGACTGACATGCTAACTTGCGCCTGCTCAACGCTCTCTAATCAATAACATCTCGGTGTTTAGGTTGAAAGATACAGGAGGATGATCAATGGAGACTTGAATTGCAGTGGGTGCATTACAGATTGAGTAACTCAGGAGATCTGGACTAACAATGTCTTCTCATTGTTACCATCAGGGAGGAGGTACAGGAGCCTGAAGACACACACTCAATGTTTCAGGAACAGCTTATACTGCCACACAGTCAGACTTCTGAATTATCCATGAACCAACCAGTGAACACTGCCTCACTAGTTTTACTCTCTTTTTGTACTGTATAAGTTTGGGGAGGTGGTAGGGATGATAAGCTCCCATTATCTTCAGTATTAAATGCTCCCAATGGCACGCATCTCAAATAGCCTCTGACAACCAGTCCAGCTCCTGGCCTTCACGTGTGGTTTAGCTACTAGACCTGGCGGAACCATTTCTACTGACAGGAGAAGGGGCAAAGGCGGGTTACTGGCTCCTTAAAACCAGTCACATTGGGCAGATGGGGCTCATTTGCCGTGGTTGGCAGCTCACCCAGAAGGACACCTCTGATCTCAAGCCTCCGCTGCCTCGTGGTTATACGCACTCAAGGGCGAGTAAACCCTGAGGAAAAATTTGGAGCTGGAGTCCCCAAGGCAGAGCAACATTGAGCTCAACGCTGACTACCATCCCCTGTGATGTTGCTGGCGCCAGACTACATTGGTCTCTGCCATTCCTTTGGATTCATCAGCTGTCTGGAAAAGAATTATATATAAAAAGACCCAGGTAACACATCTGAACGACTGGCACTCACTTCAATAATAAGCAAATACTTTGAGAGGCTGGTCAAGGACTACATCTGCAGTATGCTACCACCCACACTGGACCCCCTACAGTTCACCAATGGACACAACTAATCGACAAATGATGTAATAGCCACAGCTCTACATACTGTCCTTACACACCTAGAGAAGGATGCTTATGTGAGAATGCTGTTCTTGGATTACAGTTCAGTATTCAACACCATCATTCCCTCCAGGCTTGACAAGAAGCTCAGAGACCTCGGCCTTCCCCCTGCCTTGTGCAGCTGGATCCTGGATTTCCTGCTGGCAAGTGGTAAGAGTGGGCTCCCTCACCTCTGCCCCTCTGACCCTCAACACAGGAGCCCCCATGGCTGTGTCCTAAGCCCCTCCTTTACCCTCTGTTCACCCACGACTGTGTTGACACCCACAGCTCCAATCTGCTAATTACATTTGCTGACGACACTACACTGATTGGCTTTATCTCAAATAATAACAAGGCAGCCTACGAAGAAGCCTCACCCTGGCACGGTGGTATCAAGAAAACAACCTCTCCCTCTATGTTGCAAAAACAAAGGAGCTGGTTGTAGACTCCAAGAGGAATGTGGACAGGCTCATCCCTATTGACATCAATGGATCTGGGGTTAAGAGGGTGAACAGCTTCAAATTCCTCAGTATACACATCACCAAGGACCTCAATTAATCTGTACATACCGGCTGTGTAGTGAAAAAAAAAGCACAACAATACCACTTTCACCTCAGACGATTGAAGAAGTTCGGCATGAGTCCCCAAATCCTAAGGACTTTCTACAGGGGAACAATTGAGAGCATCCTGACCGACTACATTACTGTCTGGTATGAGAACTGTACTTCTCTCAATCACAGGACTCTGCAGAGAGTGGTGCGGACAGCCCAGCGCATCTGTAGATGTGAACGTCCCACTATTCAGAACATTTACAAAGACAGATGTGTAAAAAGGGCCTGAAGGATCACTGGGGACCCGAGTCACCCCAACCACAAACTGTTACAGCTGCTACCATCCGGGAAACTGTACCACAGCATTAAAGCCAGGACCAACAGGCTCTGGAACAGCTTCTTCCACCGGGCCATCAGACTGATTAATTCATGCCGACACAACTGTTTTCTATCTTATATTGATTGTCCTGTTGTACATACTATTTATTACAACTTATTATAATTTGCACACTGCACAGTCAGATGGAGACGTAATGTAAAAATTCTTACTACTCATGTATGTGAAGGATGTAAGGAATAAAGTTAATTCAATTCAATTGTCTATATATTATTGTATACTATATATACGTAATTGTAAATTATAGTATTTTTTATGTATTGCACTTTACTGCTGCCAAAAAAAGCAACACATTTCACGACATATGTCAGTGACAATAAACCTGATTAAACAATCCAAAGATGTGAGTCCAACTGTGGAATTAAAATTCACATAATAGTCTAGAATTGAAAATAAAATATCTGTCCAGTCTCAGTAATGACCAGGAAACTACAACATTGTTATTAAAAAAAATCTGGTTCACTAAATCCCTTCCACCCTGAAAATTAATTTCCCTGAATACTTTTCACCTGGGGATTGTGATCATGTATTGCACGGTCCAAAGGTGATCCATTTTTAAATTAGAGTTTGCAGAATGTTTTGCCCAGCTGCCCAGAATCCAGTTTAATTGGCAGATGAAGTATCCCATCTTAAATATTAGCCTGTTATTGCACATATCAGGTTTAAATAATCAATCTGATTATTGACCTTCCCCTACAACCTCTTTCCTCTTTAAGTACGTTCATTCTTTCCTTATGTGCCTTGTCATATGATGTGGGCAATCGTGTTCTTTCCATGACCATGATTGTTCTTGGCAAATTTTTCTACAGAAGTGGTTTGCCATTGCCTTCTTCTGCCTAGATGGGTGACCCCAGCCATTATCCATACTCTTCAGAGATTGTCTGCCTGGCGTCAGTGGTCACATAACCAGGACTTGTGATCTGCACCAGCTGCTCATACGACCATCCACCACCTGCTCCCGTGGCTTCATGTGACCCTGATCGGGGTGGTGGGGGGCGAAGCATTGCTAAGGTACCCAAGGGTGGCCTGCAGGCTGGTGGAGTGGAGGAGCACCTGACACCTCCTTTGGGAGAGATGTATCTCCTCTCCTGCAACCACTCTCTAAGTACAGTCCTGTGCAAAAGTCTTAGGCACATATATGTAGCTGGGGAGCCTAAGACTTTTGCACAGTACTGTAGTAGTTTTATGTACTGCACTGTACTGCTGCCACCAAAAACAAATTTCATGACATTTATTTGAGCGATGATAAACCTGATTCAGAATTGGGTCTGTTGTGGACTGAGAATGGGAAGGGGGCAGGGAGAGGGGAATCATGATTGGGAAAAGGGGAACAGAGAGGGGAGGGAGTGGGAAGCACTAGAGAGACAATCTGTAATGATCAATAAACCAATTGTTTGGAATCAAATGACCTTGCCCAGTGTCTCAGGGCTGGGTGTGTCTGCACCCACATCACCCTCTGCCCTGGCATTTCTCTGCCACCTGTCCCACATCCTTCCTGTGGCACTCCACTCTCGCCATTCCCAACATCCTTTGCTCCCAGCAGATTTATAGACTCGCTCTCCGCTCCACGTTGACAAACACAGTACCCTGCACAGGTCTCAGCCACTCTGGCTATATAGAGTATATCTGTTTAAGACTTGTTCTCAGGACTGTATATTTCACCCTTTTGCAAATAGTTGTAAATCTGTTTCCAATAGCTTGTCCAGTAAAGCATTCTAGATAATAAAGAAATGGAAATGCAGAGTAACACGTATTGAGTAACACAAAATGCAGGAGTAACTCAGCAGGTCAGGCAGCAAGATGAAGCGACTCGTTTTTCCTTCCTGCGGAATCTGCCTGATCTGATAAGGTCACAGTCATCCCCCCAGGTAGAGGAACCTAAAACTAGAGGGCACAGGTTTATAATGGGAGGGGACAGATTTGAAGAGGAGGGGGGAAACTTTTTCCACGAGCTACTGGAGAAAGTGGCAGAGGTGGATGTAATTACAATGTTTAAAAGCCATTTATTTGTTTAGAGACACAGCTTGGAACAGGCTCTTCCGGCCCTTTGAGCTGCACCGCCCAGCAAACCCCCAATTTAACCCCAGCCTCATTACGGGACAATTTACAATGACCAATTGACCTACCAACCGGTACGTCTTTGGACTGTGGGAGGAAACCGGAGCACCCGGAGGAAACCCACCTGGTCACGGTGAGAACGTACAGACCTCTGACAGGCAGCAGCGGGAATTGCTCCCCGGTCACTGGCTGTGTTAACCACTCTGCCGTCCCGGTACATTTAGACCGGTATATGTTTAAATCAGGGGGTGCTCAACCTTCCTCACATCACGGACCAATACCATTAAGCAAGGGGTCTGTGGACCCCAAGCTGGGACCCCCTGCTGTAAAGGGATACGGGCCATACGCAGGTCAATGGGACCAGCTCAGGTGGGTAATGTGGACCAGTTGGGAGAGAGACTGCTTCTGTGCTGATCACGTGCGTAAATAACATTCTCTGGTCCCTCGATATTCCAGACTGCATCCCACAACAAATTCCAGATCCATTCCGTCAAAACCCCTGTGAATTTGGAACCGCCCCCCTCCCCCTCCCCCTCCAAATGAGCCACCAGGTTAAAAACTACCCTGCCTGCAGTCTCTCCAGAGGCTGATTTCTGCTGCTTTCCCTGCGCCTTTTTCATTTCCTCATTCGGTTTTCCACCTTTAACTCCATCGTAGCCAAACTAATTATCAGGTAGAATCGATCTTCTCAAATCTATTTCAAAATAGGCTCGACGGAGAAGGTTAAAACCCAAAAGGGCCGTTTTATCCCGCTGACTGCACTGCGATTCGCGAGGCAGTCAGTTGGCTGCAGAGGACTTTGGGACGTCCTGTCGTGGATGCGGAAGGCGCCATATAAATGCAAGTGTTTTAATATTCTGTCAGGCGCCTCGACAAGATGCGGCACCACTGGTAACGGCGAGCCCAGTGCAGCAGGTGTGGGAGTCGCTACTGTCTTCATCCACAGCTCTCAAAACAGCGAAAACCACCACTTCCTCGGCGTTATCCGACCTACAGATCCCGACTAAAGGAATCAATCCCCCCCCCCCCCGTTTATCACAGCGCCAAAAAGCTTAATTTATTCCACAAGTTCCTTGAGGTCCCTGACTCGGTCCGGAGACGTGGGGTATTTCAGATTTCGCAGATTTACAAAATACCTACCACCATCCCTCTTCCCTCATCCTCGGCCCCTCTCCCCTCTCCCTCTCCGTTTCTGTCTCTCTCTCCTCTTCTCCCTCTCCCCTTCCCTCTTTCTCTCCTCCCTCTCCCTCACTTTTTCTCCTCCTGTATCTTCCTCGCTCTCTCTCTCTGTTAATTACTCACTCACTCTCTCACTCCCTCTCTCTCTCTCACACACACACACACACACACACTCACAGCGACACACATAACCTGCACCTGCACTTCCACCCGCAGGAACAAGAGACGCCCAGACCCGCCGGTTCTCGATGCAGTCCGGTCAAATATTTTAACTTTCAACGCACTTCATATATGGCTCACATCACATTATCGCGCCATTTCTCTGCATCCCTCTTTTAAAATGTAAACGCACTCAAAACGTCCAGCATCCTGGTTTAGGATCAAACGCACACAACCTCAGTAAATGTGCCCGCCTGTTCGTTGCAGATGGGATGCGTGTGTACTGTCAGAGTTCCGGAATACTGTATTGTATTTTTAAAACGGGCTACTAACCTTGTATCTTCCTCAGGTCTGCAAGCTTGCCGAGCTGCTCCTGAGGACTGATGTCGCACGCCACGCCACTCCCTCCTCGGTGCTCTGCCTCACTGTGGATGCCTGCGTTATTCCCCCGAGGGCGCTGGGCAGCCCGGACACTCCCTCTCCCCCTCAGCTCAACCTGACAGGTTCTTTCGTCGTGCCCGGACCCCTCCCCATTTACAGGATGATGGATTCCGGCAGTTTTGATGGCAGGAAACGATGGGCCAAATGGCCCTTTATTCTCGTAAACACGAGGAATTCTGCAGATGCTGGAAATTCAAGCAACACACATCAAAGTTGCTGGTGAACGCAGCAGGCCAGGCAGCATCTCTAGGAAGAGGTACAGTCGATGTTTCAGGCCGGGACCCTTCGTCAGGACTAACGAGGGGTCTTGGCCCGGAGCGTCGACTGTACCGCTTCCTAGAGATGCTGCCTGGCCTGCTGCGTTCACCAGCAACTTTGATGTCTGTTGCTGGCCCTTTATTCTGATGGGAGATCAGTCAGACAGGCAGAGAAAGTTCAAAGGAAATGTATCATCAAAGTATGTAAACCATGTACAACCCTGAGCTTCATCCTCTTTTAGACACCCACAGGAAAGCAAAAACAAATGCAATAGAATCCACCAAGGCTGACAAATATTCAATATTCAAAAGAGGACAAAATTAATAATAATTAAAAAACAAACAGGTAATACTGAGAACACGAGCTGCACAGTCCCCTGGAGTGAGTCCACAGGCTGCAGAGGCAGGTCTGCGCTGACGTGAGTGAAGTCGGTCCGGGAGGCTGACGGCTGCAGGCCACAGGAACAGAGCCAGTTCAGCGCCGAGTTGGGGAGAAGTCAGTCCAGGAGCCCAAAGGTTGCAGGCCACAGGTTGTGCAGTACAGCCAGCGCTGAGGTGAGTGAAGGAGGGCCAGGAGTCCAGCAACTGTTCCTGAACTTGGCAGTGTGGGACCAGAGACTCCTGCATCTCCTACCCGATGGTAGTAGTGAGAAGAAAGGGAGAGGATCAAACTCAGGCAGGCAGGACAGGCTCAGATGATGGAGAAGTGGTGTAATACGAGATACATATCACAGATCAGGCAACAACTGAAGGGGAAAGAATCATTGTTGCCTTTTCAAAATTGTTATTCCTGTAAATGAAACTAAATCACCTTTTGTTTCTTGAACACATCCCATTACAATTCCTGTCTCCTTGCTCCAAAATAACCCCTTTCGTAGACAAGAGAGACACAAGACCACAGATGCCGGAACCTGGAGGAACTCAGCGGGTCGAGCACCCTCTGTGGAAGGAGAGGAACTGTCCAGTTTCAGGTCAAAACTCTGCATCGGGTTTCCCTTTGGCTGTCACTACCCTACTCTCTTTCACTTCACCTTAAACATAGAATTATATCACACACTTCTCCGAGAATCATCGCCTTGCCATGGTCAAGAAGCTTGTGAGATCCTGAAATCAAAGCCGCCTGGAGCTTAGCTCCTGGTAGGGTCACCCATGGTGGTAAAGGTCAAGGGGAGGCTCCAGACCACGAGCGATCCAACCAAGACCTCAACAATGGAGCTGGCGGAAGATGATATGACACGTCACAAGGGCAGTGAAGATGGAGAAGGCTGCAGCAGTGAGGGGTCCCCGGATGTCTTGCATTCCATGCCGGTAGTCCCTAACCCTGGGCCGATCGGTAAAGACTGTGTGGTCGCTACCTGCGCATCAGCCTCCCCTCCTTAAACAATGTCATGTGCAGATGTTGCTCATTAGGGCAGAATATTAGATTAGATTAGATTAGATAAGATTCAACTTTATTGTCATTGTGCCGAGTACAGATACAAAGCCAATGAAATGCATTTAGCATCTGGCCAGAAATGCAAAGAATAGTGTTATTTACAAAATAACTGCGAATAAAAAAGTGCTACAGCACACAAATATGAAAGTACTGAGACAGTACAATATGGATGCAATACTGCTTAGTGCTGTGATGTGAGGTTCAGCAGGGTCACAGCCTCAGGGAAGAAGCTCTTCCTGTGCCTGCTGGTGCAGGAGCAGAGGCTCCTGTAGCGCCTACCGGATGGGAGGAGAGTAAAAAGTCCATGGTTAGGGTGAGATGCATCCCTGATAATGCTTTTCGCCCTGCCCAGGGAGCGTTTATGGTACATGTTCTCAATGGTGGGCAATTGGGTGCTGATAATCCGCTGGGCAGTTTTCACCACAGGCTGGAGTGCTTTGTGGTCTGATACGGGACAATTGCCATACCACACTGAGATGCAGTTGGTGAGTATGCTTTCAATGGTACAGCGGTAAAAGTCCGTCAGTATCCTGGGACAGAGGTGAGCTTTCTTGATGCTCCGCAGGAAATAAAGGCGCTGTTGTGCCTTTTTGATCAGGATGGAGGAGTTCAGGGACCAGGTGAGATCCTCGGAAACGTGGACACCAAGGAATTTGAAGCTTGATACACGCTCCACTACAGCTCCATTGATGTAGATGGGGACGTGAGTGTGGCTCCTGGCATGCCTGAAGTCCACAATGATGGGGATATATGGATCCCAGACTGGCCTCTACATCTACATGAGGATTCAAAGGACAGCCCCTTCGGAGAACATCATACTTGACTCGAGTGATCACACCCAGCATCTTTATATGTCATGTTGTATGATGTGGGCGATCATGGTCTTTCTATGACCATGATTGTTCTTGGCGAATTCTACAGAAGTGATTTGCCATTGCTGCCTTCTGGGCAGTGTCTTTACAAGACGGGTGACCCCAGCCATTATTAGTGCTCTTCAAGGATTGCCTGCCTGGTGTCAGTGGTCATGTAAGCAGGATTTGTGATCTGCACCGGCTGCTCATACGACCATCCACCACCTGCTCCCATGGCTTTATGCTACACCTTGCCCAAGGGTGACCTGCAGGCTAGCGGAGGGAAGGAGCACCTTACACCTCCTATGGTAGAGACGTATCTCCATATGATCACAGTACTACTACTGTGTAGCACAGAAACAGGCCTTTTCCCCCAGCTTCTCCATGGCAATCAAGGTGCCTTTTAAACATTGTAAATGTACCCACCTCTGACAGCTTGTTATACGCTCACCATCTCCTATGTGAAGACATACCCGTTTAGCTCCCTTTTAAAATTTTTCCCCTCTCCCGTTAAACTCTGCCTTCTAGATTTAGACTCTCCTACCCAGGGGATAAAACTGTAACAACCCATCTGTAGGAGCCATGTATCTGTTCTCTAATTTGCATTGTATTCTGCATCGTGCATTTATTATGGTAACTAGTTACATGGGGCACAGTAAATGTGAAGGGAATAAGTTATGTCTTCATGCTTTCTTTTGTCGTAGTGGCTGGGGGCTGACAGATGTCATACCTTTGCTGACTGCTCAATAACGCTCAATTGCACCTAACTTAGACCATGAGACATAATGTAGAATTAGGCCATTCAGCCCATCGAGTCTGCACCATCATTTCATCATGGCTGATACCGGATCCCACTCAACCCCATACACCTGCCTTCTCTCCGTATCCTTTGATGCCTTGAACAAACAGGAAACTATCAACTTCCACCTTAAATATACCCACAGACTTAGCCTCCACCATGGTGTGTGGCAGAGCATTCCACAGATTCACTACTGTCAGGCTAAAAAAAACTCCTCCTTATCTCTGTTGTGAAAGGCAACTCTCAATTTTGAGGCTGTGCCCTCTAGTTCTGGACATCCCCACCATCGGAAGCAATCCTCTCCACATCCACCTTGCCTAGTCCTTTCAATATTCGGTAGGTTTCAGTGAGATCCGCACACATTCTTCTAAATTCCAGTGAGTACAGGTCCAAAGCTGCCAAATGCTCCTCATATGTTAACATCTGCCTT
The DNA here is from genome assembly GCF_963921235.1 of Mobula hypostoma. Lineage (NCBI taxonomy): Eukaryota > Metazoa > Chordata > Chondrichthyes > Myliobatiformes > Myliobatidae > Mobula > Mobula hypostoma. The sequence goes on from NC_086106.1 coordinate 1,700,453, forward strand.
CCAGGAATCATCCTCGTGAACCTCCTCTGGACTCTCTCCAACGATAACACACCCTTTCTGAGATATGGGGCCCAAAACTATTGACAATGCTCCAAGTGCAGCCTGACTAGTGTCTTATAAAGCCTCAGCATTATCTCCTTACTTTTACATTCTATTCCCCTTGAAGTAAATGCCATCACTGCCTTCTTTACCACAGACTCAACCTATAAATTTAACCTTCTGGGAGTCTTGCACGAGGACTCCCAAGCCCCTCTGATGTTTGAACCTTCTCCCTATTTAGATGATGCATATCATACATTTCCCAACACTGTATTCCATCTGCCATTTTTTTGCCCATTCTTCCAATTTGTCTAAGTCCTGCGGCAATCACATTGCTTCCTCAGCACTACCTACCCCTCCATCTATCTTTGTATCATCCACAAACTTTGTCACAAAGCCATCAATTCCATTATCGAAATCACTGACAAACAATGTGAAAAGTAGTGGTCCCAATAATGACCCCTGAGGAACACCACTAGTCACCGGCAGCCAACCAGAAAAAGCCCCTTTTATTCCCACTCTTTACCTCCTGGCTGTCAGCCATTCCTCTATCCATGCCAGTAACTTTCCTGTAATGCCACAGGATTTTATCTTGTTAAGCAGCTTCATGTGTGGCACCTTATCAAATACCTTCTGAAAATCCAGGTAAATGACATCCACTGCCTCTTCTTTATCCATCCTGCTTGTTACTTCCTCAAAGAACTCTATCAGATTTGTCAGGCAAGATTTGCCTTTACAGAAACCATGCTGACTTTGACTTATTTTGTCATTAGTTTCAGGTACCCCAAAACCTCATCCTTAATAATAGACTCTAACACTTCCCCAACCACTGAGGTTTGGCCAACTGGCTTATAATTTCCTTTCTTTTGCTTTCCTCCCTTCTTAAAGAGTGGAGTGACATTTGCAATCTTCCAGTCCTCTGGGACCATGCCAGAATCAAATGGTTCTTGAAAGATTATGACCAATGTCTCGTTATCTCTTCAGCAACCTCTCTCAGGACTCATGGATGTAGTCCCTCTAGTCCAGACGACTTATCCACCTTAAGACCTTTCAGTTTACCTTGCACTTTTTCCTTTGTAATAGCATGGTCACTCACTCCTGCTCCCTGACACTCACGGACTTCTGGCACACTGCTTGTGAAGACTGATGCAAAGTAACCATTAAGTTCATCTGCCATTTCTTTGTCCCCCATTACTACCTCAGCAGCATCATTTTCCAGTGGTCCAATATCAAATCTCACCTTTTTACTCTTTATATAACTGAAAAAACTTTTAGTATCCTGCTTTATATTATTGGCTATTTTGCCCTCATATTTCATCTTTCCCCTTCTTGTAGCCTTTTGTTTTATAAAAGCTTCCCAATCATCCAACCTTCCACTTACTTTTGCTACATTATATGCCCTTTCCTTGTTTTTTATGCAGTCCTTAACTTCTCTTGTCAGCCACGGTTGCCTACCCCTGCCATTTGAGAACTTCTTTTGGGGGACATATCTATCCTGTGCCTTGTGAACTATTCCCTGAAACTTCAGCCATCTCTGTTCTGCCGTCATCCCCACCAGTATCCTCCTCCAATCCACCTGGGCAAGCTCCTCTCTCATGCCTCTGTAATTCCCTTTATTCCATTGCGATACTGATACGTATTACTTATGCTTCTACCTTTCAAATTGCAGCATGAATTCAATGATATTATGATCACTGTCTCCTAAGGGTACCTTTACATTAAGCTCCCTAATAAGATCTAGGTGATTACACAACACCCAATTTAGGATAGCCTTTTCCTGAGTAGGCTCAAACACAAGCTGCTGTAAAAAGCCATCTTGTAGGCATTCAGCAAATTCCCTCCCTCGTGATCTGACACCAACCTGATTTTCCCAATCCCCTTGCATACTGAGTCCCCCATTACAATTGTGTCATTACCCTTATTACATGTCTTTTCCACTTTTCCAGCTCCCTTTGCAATCTCAACCCCACATCTTACCTACTATTTGGTGGCCTATATATGATTTCCATAATGGTATTTTTACCCTCGCAGTTTCTTAACTCTGCCTACAAATATTCAATATTCTCTTATTTTATGTCACCTCTTTCTAAAGATGTACCTCCATCTCTTACCAACAGAGCCACACCACTGCCTACGCCTTTCTGCCTGTCCTTTCGATGTAAGGTATGTAATTTGATGTTAAGCTCTCAGCTATGGCCTTCGGCTCAGTGATACTTACAATGTCATACCGACCAATCTCTAGTTGTGCCACAAGTTTGTCCACTTTATTCCGAATGCTGCGTGTATTTAAATACAGCACCTTCCATCCTGCTTTCTTTGCCCTTAAGAAATTTTGCCTGCATTTGACTATTTGCTCTGTCTTCATTAGTACCCAGGCTTGCACTTGGGTAGGCTTAAGTTTCACTGTTTCTAGACCGGCGTCTGCTAATTGCTGATAAAGGTTTGAATACATCTGCTCCACTTTTGGAGCATCTGCTATTGAAGTGAGGGCACGTCATGCATCAATAACAAATCCGTGGGGTTGTCAGCAGTGGCAATTGTTTTGGTTCTGATTATGGTTTGGTTTGGCCACTACACCATCTTAACTATGCCCCTCATGATCTTACATACCTGTATAAGGTTAGCCATCAACCTCCTGTGCTGCAGGGAAAACATTCCCAGTTTATCCAGCTTCTCCTCATAACTCAAGCCCTGCAGTCCCAGTGATACCTTGTGGATCTTTTCTGCACCCTTTCCATCTTATTGATATCCTTCCCATAGTTGGGCAGCCAGAGCTGGGCACAAAACTCAAGTGAGATCCTACCAATGACTTGTACAGATGTACATATAGATCAACTCTGATTGATCAGTCTTTGGCCCAAAACACGAACTTTGTTTCTTGTTTCATAGATTGAATGCTGAAAACAGCCATAAGGTCAGACAGCAACCGTAGAAAGAGAACCAGTTAACATTTCAGGTTCAGGATTCATCAGCAGAATAGACCCGAAGTTATAAAGACAAGAGATTCTGCAGATGCTGGAAATCTAGAGCAACACTCACAAAATGCCGGAGGAACTCAGCAGGTCAGGCAGCATCATGGAAATGAATAAACAGTTGATGTTTCAGGCCGAGATCCTTTTTCAGGACTGGAAAGGAAGGGGGTAGATACCAGAATAAAGAAGCGGAGGGAGGGGAAGGAGGTTAGAAGGAGATGGGTGAAGCCAGGTGGATGGGAATGGTAAAGGGCTGGAGGAGAAGGAATCTGATAGGAGAGGTGAGTGGGCCGTAAGGGAAAGGGAAGGAAGAGGGGAACCTGGGGGAGGTGATGGGCAAGTGAGGAAAAGAAGTAATAGGCCAGCGTGGGAAATAGAAGAAGAGGGACGGGGTGGGAAAAAATTACCTGAAGGAGAAATCGATGTTCATACCATCAGGTTGGAAGCTACCCAGATGGAATGTGAGGTGCTGCTGAGGATGGCCTCGTCGTGGCAGCAGAGGAGGTCGCTGACTGACATGCCAGAACATGAATTAAAATAATTTGTTATCAGGAAATTCCGTTTTTAGCAGATAGAGTGGAAGTGCTCGACAAGGCAGTCCCCCAACTTACGTCGGGTCTCACCAGCTGACTTTCTTCCTTTACACTGCTGAGATAGTATCGGCACTGCTGGGAACTTCCCAGTATCAGAGCTGCTCTGCGATGTTCAATCCCAAGAGCTTAAAGTTGGAAACTCTTCCCACTGCTTCACCGTTTATGAATAATGGAACTTGTTAAGAGCTTCTTGATTTTTCCCACAAGCAAATGTATTTCACTCACAGAACTGCCATTCACTGGATTTTTGTTTTGTTTTTCACACCATTCGCTGCAAACTCCAGAGTCCATTGTGCATAAAAATCCCAGGAGATCAGCAGTTTCTGAGATACTCAAACCACCCCTTCTGCTACCAACAATCATTCCAAGATCTAAGTCACTTAGACCACGTGGCCACTAAGTACATTTCATGAAATGTTCACCATCTTTGGTGGATATATTGGCAGATCTTTCCCACTTTCTGGGACTTTAGCCAACCAAGAGATGGGATAGGGTGCTGCATCACTCAGTATAACAAAATCGACCAAACAGCACTTCAACAATCAACAATCACTTCAACTGGACACAACTACCAGATGTGGAAACCATCTATAACTCACGCTGTCTATGCCGGGCTTGCAACATCGTGATGGACTCGTCCCACCTCAGTAGTCATCTGTTCAATCCCCTACCACCCAGCAGGAGATATAGAAACATCTCTGCACAGACATCCAGACCGAAAGAGCTGTCGTGACGCCCCCACCCACCCATAGTCCATAAACACCGTGGCCAGTCTCTAAGTGCAATACATGGACATGTGCAATATTTGGGTTTAACTGGGGCAGCTACCTTCCTTTGATTTCAGAGCTCTTTTTTTGCTTCTTGATGCTATATTATATTTAAACATTGTATTTTATAACACGGGCATGTGCACAATACTAGAATGGGGCAGCCACTGTTTCTTTTAATTTTAGTGTTTGGTTGGGTTGAGTTGTTCTCCGATCTTGGCAATTTACTTGCAACATTTCATCACTACAGGAGGAGACATCACCAGTTCCCTTTTTATTGTGGTGTATCCTCCGAATGCTTGGCCTTTAGATACTTATGCCAAGCATTTGGAAAACACACCACAACCAACAGTGCACTGATGATGTCTCCTCATATGGTGATAAAACGTGTGCACATTCATTGCCGAGAGGAGAGAACAACTCAACCCAACCATCAACCACCTCGGCTAAACACCTTCAGAATTATTTCCAATTTTACAGTTGCTTGTTTTTAATTCAGTTGTACCTTAGATGTCATTCCAAATAACTCAGATGTTATTTTATATTTAATCACTGTGGTTTAGTAATTGAATTCCCAGTATGTTGTTTGCACTGAATGGAGTATCACTGCAATCTGGTTGTCCTCAGCAAAGACAATAAGCCTCTCATTGACTAACTTGTCAGAGAGCGAGGAAAGACGTGAGGTTTAATCGATTTAAGCGCAGATCCGAATTGGAGACGTTGGACACAGGCTGAGCTGAGGTGGCGACGCACAGGCCCGAGAACTTACTGGTGCGGCAGGGTCCGGGTCGGAGAGCAGAGTCTGGGCGATTTAAGCGCCGGGCCAGATTGAAAAGGACAGGGTGTCGGGGCGGGTTCAACTCACTGCTCCGTGAGTCTTACTGGACTCCGCACTGAACTTTAGCTCGATGCTCCACCAGGTTTACTCATCCCTGCACTGAACGGTGGCTGTGGGTGGCCTGCAACTCCATCACAGTGCGGACTCACTTTTGTGAACTTCAGTTCTGAATGCTATTTACTTAATTTTTAGTTCACATGTTTTTGTCTTTTTTTTTCTCTGCACATTGGGTGTTTGATGGCCTTCTTTTGTTTTAATGGGTTCTATTGGGTTTCTTTGTTTTGTAGTTGTCTGTAAGAAGACGATTCTCAAGCTTGTATGATTTATAAATACTTTGGTAATAAATGTACTTTGACTTTGAGTTTGTTAATGAAAGCGGTCAGAGGAGAATGACCAGACTGGTTCAAGCTGATGGGAAGGTGACAGTAACTGAAACAAAAAACACATTACAACTGTGGTGTACAGAATAACATCTCTGAATGCACAACACATTAAAGTGGATGGGTCACAGCAGCAGAAGGTCACAAACATACACTCAGTGGCCACTTTGTAGGTTACAGCAGGTACACAATAAATTGACCACTGAATGTATTTCCACATTAATACATGGAAAATCCTGTCTGTTAATAATGCATGAGAGATGATGTATAATGCAGAACTTTGCTGCAAATACAATGATTGGATGGAAAAGCAGATTTCCTTTGGTTTTTAACAAACGTACACAGAGAACACGAGTTTGTCTCTAATCTATATTTCCATGTGTTTTAGAATTGGTTCTTTTCCAAAGAGTAGCAGGTTGTTATTCCCAGCCCAAACTGGTTTCTGGTAACCTGAGAGGAGTGAAAATGACAAGCCCAGGTACCCCATGAATGGATGATCCTCAGGGTCGGTCAGCCTGTTTACATGTCTGGCGTATGCTGAGTGCATTATGTCGCAGACTCAGTAATACAGTCGTGATTTTTCTTTCCATCGTCATTAAGAACGTAGAGCGTTACAGCAGAGGAACGGTGAGGTTCTCTGTAAGAATCAGAATCAGGTTTAATATGTTGTGAAGTTTGTTAATTTTGCATTGCCTTCCAAATTGCTTCCAGAAATTCCACCTATTGCTGCTTTGCCTTCATCCCTGCCAGTGTTCTTTTCCAATCAGTTCTGGCCAAATCCTCTCTCGTGACTCTGTAACTCCCTTTACTCCACTTTAATACTGATACATCTGACATTAGCTTCTCCTTCTCAAACTTCAGGGAGAATTTGATCATATTATGATCATTTGCCCCTAAGGGTTCTTTTAGAACATAGAACATAGAATAGTACAGCACAGTACAGGCCCTTCAGCCCACAATGTTGTGCTGACCCTCAAACCCTGCCCCCCATATAACCCCCACCTTAAATTCCTCCATATACCTGTCTAGTAGTCTCTTAAATTTCACTAGTGTATCTGCCACTGACTCAGGCAGTGCATTCCACACACCAACCACTCTCTGAGTAAAAAACCTTCCTCTTATGTCCCCCTTGAACTTCCCACCCCTTACCTTAAAGCCATGTCCTCTTGTATTGAGCAGTGGTGCCCTGGGGAAGAGGCGCTGGCTATCCACTCTATCTATTTCTCTTAATAACTTGTATACCCCTTTCATGTCTCCTCTCATCCTCCTTCTCTCCAAAGAGTAAAGCCCTAGCTCCCTTAATCTCTGAACATAATCCATACTCCCTAAACCAGGCAGCATCCTGGTAAATCTCTTCTGTACCCTTTCCAATGCTTCCACATCCTTCCTATAGTGAGGCGACCAGAACTGGACACAATACTCCAAGTGTGGCCTAACCAGAGTTTTATAGAGATGCATCATTACCTCATGACTCTTAAACTCTATCCCTCGACTTATGAAAGTTAACACCCCATAAGCTTTCTTAACTACCCTATCTACCTGTGAGGCAACTTTCAGGGATCTGTGGACATGTACCCCCAGTTCCCTCTGCTCCTCCACTCTACCAAGTATCCTGCCATTTACTTTGTACTCTGCCTTGGAGTTTGTCCTTCCAAAGTTTACCACAACCCACTTCTCTGGGTTGAACTCCATCTGCCACTTCTCAGCCCACTTCTGCATCTTATCAATGTCTCTCTGCAATCTTTGACAATCCTCTACGCTGTCTACACCACCACCAACCTTTGTGTTGTCTGCAAACTTGCCAACCCACCCTTCCACCCCCACATCCAGATCGTTAATAAAAATCAAAGTAGAGGTCATGAAAGAACCTTAAGTTCTTTCAATTCCAGTTCATTGCACCACAACCAATCCAAAATAGCTGATCCTATAGTGGGCTCAACCACAAGCTTCTCTAGAAAGCCATCTTGTAGGCATTTTAGAAATACCCCCTCTTGGAATCCAGTACCGACCTGATTTTCCCAATCTACCTGTGTATTGAAATTCCCCCCATGACTATTGCTCTTCTGGCGTGTATCTTCTGTCTCCCGTTGTAATTTGTGGACCACATCCTTACTATTGTTTGGGGTCTGTATATAACTTCCATCAGGGACTTCTTTACCCTTATAGTTTGTCAGCTCTATCCACAACGATTCACCTTCCGACCCCATGTCACCTCTTTCTAATGATTTGATTTCATTTTTTACTAACCATAGTCATAGTCATAGTCATATTTTATTAATCCTGGGGGAAATTGGTTTTCGTTACAGTTGCTCCATAATTAATAACTAGTAATAGAACCATAAATAGTTAAATAGTAATATGCAAATTATGAAGTAAGTCCAGGACCAGCCTATTGGCTCAGGGTGTCTGACCCTCCAAGGGAGGAGTTGTAAAGTTTGATGGCCACAGGCAGGAATGACTTCCTATGACGCTCTGTGCTGCATCTCGATGGAATGAGTCTCTGGCTGAATGTACTCCTGTGCCCACCCAGTACGTTATGTAGTGGATGGGAGACATTGTCCAAGATGGCATGCAACTTAGACAGCATTTTCTTTTCAGACACCACCGTCAGAGAGTCCAGTTCCATCCCCACAACATCACTGGCCTTACGAATGAGTTTGTTGATTCTGTTGGTGTCTGCTACCCTCAGCCTGCTGGCTCAGCACACAACAGCAAACATGATAGCACTGGCCATCACAGACTCGTAGAACATCCTCAGCATCGTCCGGCAGATGGTAAAGGACCTCAGTCTTCTAAGGAAATAGAGCTCTGCCTTCCTGCTTATCCTTTTGATACAAGGTGTATCCTTGGACATTAAGCCCCCAGCTGTAATCTTCTTTCAGCCATGATTCAGTGATGCCTACAACATTGTACTTGCCAATCTGTAACTGTGCTACAAGTTCATCTACCTTATTCTGTATACTGCGCACATTCAAATACAGGACCTTCAGTCCAGTATTCACCCTTTTCGATTTTGTCAGAGGTAGTATTCCAGTACATTTGTACAAAGTCCTAGGGGAGAGTCTTTCACTGTGTTTTTCAATCTACTTGATATCAAAGTTCAAAGTCAACTTCTTATCAAAGTTCCTACAGTCTATGTCACCATATAAACCCTGAGATTCAGTTTCTTGTAGGCATACTCAGTAGAACAAAAAAAATAATAGAATCAATGAAAAACTATGCACAAACAAAAACTGACGAACAATCAATGTGCAAATTAAAAAAATCAACTAACTACATACATACATGAAGCACCTTCAATTACTCCAAAAGACTGAGGTTTGGTAAAAATACTGAAAGGCTTTTATTCGCTGTACAATACGACCTCCACAGTGAGTGTCTGCCCCCGGACTGAGACGGGGGCAAGACGAACACCTTTATACAGGACTCTGTGGGAGGAGCCACAGGGGCAGTCAGCAGAGGGGTGTGTCCAGACAGGTAACCAAGTTACACCATATATACATGGTTTACCACAATACATGAGTGGCAGATTCCTTGAAAAAGTGAGTTCACAGGAATCAGTTTGATGTGGAGGTGAGTGGAGCCGGGTTTCTGATTCAGGAGCCTGATGATTGAAGGTAATAACTGTTCCTGTGACCTGGGACTGCATCACAACCTGGTATGGAAACACCAATGCCCTTGAAGGGAAAACCCTACAGAAGGTAGTGAATGTGGCTCGGTCCATCAGTAAAGCCCTCCCCACCATTGAACACATCCACATGAAACACTGCCGCAGGAAAGCAGCGTCCTTTATCAGGGACCACCACCACCCAGGCCACGCTCTCTTCTCATTGCTGCCATCAGGAAGAAGGTACAGGAGCCTCAGGTTCGGGAACAGTTATTACCTCTCAACCATCAGGCTCTTGAATCAGAGGTGATAACTTTACTCAACTTCACTTTCCCTATCATAGAAATGTTCCCACAACTATACGCTCACTTTCAAAGACTCTTCCTCTCATGTTCTTGATACTTATTTTTGTTTGCACAGTTTGTTGTCTTCTGCACTCTGGTTGATCGCCCAAGTTGGGCGATCTTTCATTGATTCTGTTGTGGTTATTATTTTATAGAGTTGTTGCATATGCCACAAGGAAATAAATCTCAGAATTGTGATGTATATGGTGACATTTTTGTACTTTGATAATACATTTACTTTGAACTTTGAACTTTAGTTATGGACCTGAGGCTCCTGTTCCTCCTTTCTGATAACGGCAATGAGAAGAGAGCACGGCCTGGATGGTGACGGTCTGTGGTGATGGGCACTGCTTCCTTGAGGCAGTGGTCCGTGTAGATGTGCTCATTGGCATACACCCTTATGCTCGATGGATTGCAAGAGATTTTGCCATCCCGATCAAAATTCAACCCCTTTCTGGTTTCCTGCCAAATTTTTATCCATTGAGCAGGTCTTTCAGAGATTTTCTAAATTGACCATGTGTCTTCTCGCTGTCATTTATTGTATCTTACAATTAAAAATTGGTTGGCATGGCCCTTCAAATATTTGTCTGCAAAGAAATATGAACTTTATGAAGATCTATATCAATAATGAGGAGGGTTTCCAAGAAAGCAATCTACTGTATTAATCACTAAAGTGAATATTCACTGACTATGAATCACAACATCATATATCATAGTAGCCTGTTTGGTTCATTATATCACACACAAAGTGCTGGAGGAACTCAGCAGGTCAGGAACTATCTATAGAGGGAAATAAGCAGTCAGCGTTTCAGGCTGAGACCCTTCACATCAGGACTGGATGGCGAATAAAGTGGGGGGTGGTGAAGAAATACAAGCTGGAAGGTGATAGGCAAAGGCAGGTGAAGGGGGATGAAGTAAGAGACTGGGAGGTGATAGGTGGAAAAAGGAATCTGATAGGAGAGGAGAGTGGACCATGGGAGAAAGGGAAAGAGGAGGGGTCATAGTTTGCTCTTTGAAAGAGCTATCTGATTAGTCCCAATTCCTTGCTTATTCCCCAAAGCTTTCCCCATATTTCCCTTTCAATTGTATGTCCTTTTGCCTTTGGAAATTGCCATAAAATCAGTTTCCAGATCATAATAGTTTGAACCATTGAAAGTTTGTATCCATTCCCCCGAGAATCAAGCAGACCAGAAGCTATCTGGTGGTGTGTTCAGTCCATTCCCATTATGAATGTAGTTGTACAATTAGCAAAAGAGATGGAAATGGAGTTTTTACTAGCTGGCTTCCTCCTCAATGTGTTTCATACCGTTATCTCCTGGATGGTTGTGAAAGGAAAGGACATTTCACCATGTTAATTCCAAGTAATATGGTTTATAAGACAAGTGTAACGTGCCTGACAATTTCTTCAAGACAGATTTCCCTCAGCTGCCTCAGTTTAAACCAGCTGCACATATCTAAAGGGCAGAGATCTATGATTTTATTTCAATGTGCGGTTAATTATTTGATCTGACCCATAGTACCTGCAGCGATCTCTGATGTGGTTTCAATATCAGCTCTGGTTATTGTCGGCATACTGATTGCCACCTCTAGCCTCTGTCTTCAGGAAGCTGAGTCTGTCTAGTTCCCAACTGGATATCTCTTGTCTCTCCTAAAAACTGGCTGCCGATTGTTTTGCACTTTTGATTATTACGTAAACATTGATTATTGGTGGTAATCAAAAAAATATATATATACACACAAGATTACTAAAATATTACTGAAATATTGAATGCACAACACCAGTGTTCCAGGGAATAAAATCCTGGTCCAAGTGATCTATGTCTCTCTTGGTGACTGATCTCCTGGTCCAAGCAACATCCCAGTCAGTCTTTCCTGCGAAACTACAAACTAATACATTTATGAGCGATCCATCGATCCATGAGCACCACCTCGTTATTCCTTTTTTTTTTACCTGAATAAGTTATTGATTTTGTAATCTATAGTAATTTTATATCTTTGCACTGTATTGCTGCTGCAAGACAAGTTTCAGGTCATGCGAGATGGTGATAATAAAGCTGTTTCTCATTCTGAGCAGCTGGTGGTGAGATGCTTTTTGGACGGCTGTGGCCCTGTAGAACACGATGCCCACAACCCACTTCACAGGACATGACTGGCATGGGGAGGGCATGAAGTCACATAAAGGCAAAACTGAGTAAGGATAGATCTCCCCAGAAGGACATTAGTGAGCTAAGGGTGGTTTTAATGACAAAGTTGAAAGTAAATTTATTATCAAAGTACTTATGACACCGTAAACAAACCTTAGATTCATTTTCTTATGGGCATACACAGTAAATCTAAGAAACACAATAGAATCAGTGAAACACAAACACGAGGAATTCTGCAGATGTTGGAATTTCAAGCAACACACATAAAAGTTGCTGGTGAACACAGCAGGCCAGGCAGCATCTCTAGGAAGAGGTACAGTCAACGTTTCGGGCCGAGACCCTTCGCCAGGACTAGACGAAGGATCCTGACGAAGGGTCTCAGCCTGAAACGCCGACTGTACCTCTTCCTAGAGATGCTGCCTGGCCTGCTGCGTTCACCAGCAACTTTTATGAGAATCAGTGAAAGACTGCACCCAACACAAAGGACAAACAACCACTGTGCAAAAGGCGACAGACTGTGCAAATAAAAAAATAATAAAAATAAATAAGCAATAAATATCCAGAGCACAAGATGAAGAATTCTTGAAAGTGAGTCCAGAGGGTTGTGCAAACCCTAGTGATGGGGTGAGTGAAGTTATCACCTCTGGTTCAGGAGCCTGATGGTTGAGGGGTTGTAACTGTTCCTGAACCTGGTGGTGTGAGTCCTGAGGCTCCTGTACCTTCTTCCCGATGGCAGCAGCAAGCAGAGAGCATGTCCTGGGTGGTGGGGGTCCCTGATAAAGGATGCTGCTTTCTAGCAACAGTGTTCCATGTAGATGTGCTCAATGCTTGGGAGGGCTTTAGCCCTGATGGACTGGGCCATATCCACTACTTTTTGTAGGATTTTCCATTCAAGAACATTGGTGTTTCCATACCAGGCTGTGATGCAGCCAGTCAATAAACTCCCCACCACAAATCTATTGAGATTTATCAAAGTTTCAGATGCCATGTCGAATCTTTACAAACTTCTACATAAGTAGAGGTGTTGCCGTACTTTCTTCATAATAGTCATAGTCATAGTCATAGTCATAGTCATACTTTATTGATCCCGGGGGAAATTGGTTAGTTGGAAATTGGTAATGGCACCTAACGTCCTCCAAAATGACCACACCGAGGAATTTAAAGTTCCATTTGGTCAGTTTTGATGTAATTCCATGGTTGTTATTTCAGTGTCTCATTTTCCCCTGGAATAGGTACTTGATCACGCCTTCTTTGTAAACGTTTTTCATGTCCTGCCAACTGCCATCAGCTTCAGGCTTGGCTTATCTCTGCCACACCTCAGAATTCTCCAGATGAAAGAGTCACACAACACTGCACTACACAATCTGCATTTACAAACGTACACACGAGGAAATCTGCAGATGCTGGAAATTCAAGCAACACACATCAAAGTTGCTGGTGAACGCAGCAGGCCACGCAGCATCTCTAGGAAGAGGTACAGTCGACGTTTCAGGCCGAGACCCTTCGTCAGGACTAACTGAAGGAAGAGTGAGTAAGGGATTTGAAAGTGGGAGGGGGAGGGGGAGATCCGAAATGATAGAAGAAGACAGGAGGGGGAGGGATGGAGCCAAGAGCTGGACAGGTGATTGGCAAAAGGGGATATGAGAGGATCATGGGACAGGAGGCCCAGGGAGAAGGAAAAGGGGGGGAGGAACCCAGAGGATGGGCAAGGGGTGTAGTCAGAGGATCAGAGGAAGAAAAAGAAGAGAGAGAGAAAGAATGTGTGTATATAAATAAATAACGGATGGGGTACGAGGGGGAGGTGGGGCATTAGCGGAAGTTAGAGAAGTCAATGTTCATGCTATCATTACAAACGTACACTGGTTTTGTCTAGTGTATCTCCAAACCAATAGCAGGACAAGAAAAGGGAGTTCCCTTCTGCAAGTCACATCTTCCTAACAGATTTTCACTGCAACAGGGATGAAAAGCTGAAACTCTTGGCCAAACAGCACTGTGGTACCAGGGTCAAAAGTTCGATTCAGGAGGTAAGTTTTAAGATGCACATTGAGGCTGGAGGTAGGTAGAAAAGCAGCGAAGAGAATACTGGTGGTGTAAGTGGTAAATTACAGGAGACCTGGCTGAGATGTGAGTTCAAGTCTCACCACAGCAGTTGTTGAATAATGAGGGATTTGGAAGAATGAGCAGGAAAAACGCTAAATTCTGGACAAAAGTCATCTGGTTACTGATGCCTTTTGAGGAGGAAATATAGTATAGCCTATAATTGACTCCAGACCCAACCATTCTCCTCTCCCCCACCAAGCTGTTGACTCTTTAATGCCTTCTGAAATGGCCCAGCAACCATTCACTTGGACCATTACCACTAGTACATTCAAACAGGGAAGGCATAGAATAGGACCGACTCTCAATGGGCAGCACAGTAGTGTAGTGGTTAATGAGATGCCTTACAACGCCAGAGACTGGGGCCCAATTCCCATCTCTGTCTGTAAGGAGTGTGTACATTTTCCCCGTGGCCCCGTGACTTTCCTCTGGGTGCTCTGGTTTCCTCCCACATTCCAACGATGTCCAGGCTGAGACTCTTCATCAGTCTTGTTGAAGGGTCTCGGTCTGGAACGCCGACTGTTTATCCCTCTCCATCGATGCTGCCTGACCTGCTGAGTTCCTCCAGTGCTTTGTGCATGTTCCTCAAGGTTTCCAGCATTTGCAAAACTCTTGTGTTTATGAAGCTGTAGGAAATTGATTCAATTAGGTTTTCTGGAAATGGGTTCATTATCTTATGAACTGCAGTTTGACAGTTAAGACCCAGACAAATGAGATGATTTAAAATTCCATGAAAGATGGAAAGCAAAGTTCTGTTACAGTAAGCACCATTGTTTTGATTGATATATACTCTGCTACGGAAAATGGCTCTTATGAAAGTTTCTTATTTATGAGACCTAAAGTGACAATAATCTCTGAGTCATCAACTTTTGTGCATTGAGTATTAAATAATAATCTGCCCTCTACAGGAATAGCTGAGTCAGGACAAGGTCGTGTTTTAAAATAGATGATTGTTTGAGCTGGATTTCTATGATTTTTATGAGCTATACTCTTCCAAGAAATGGTGAGAAAATACATCAGATCCCTCGGGCACTGAGTCATCCTAAGGCTTCAGTGCACCAGGTCCTAACCTACCTTGAACTGGGTGACAGACACAAGAGGTTCTGCAGATGTTGGATATCTTAAGCAACCCATCCAAAATGCTGGAGGTACTCGGCAAGTCAGGGAGCATCTTATGGAGAAGAATGGATGGTTGATGATTCGGGCTACTTCACAATCTCCAGTATGTGACATTTTTCATTCACAGGGTCAGGGTCTTTCTGGCCAGAATTTATTGTCCATCCAATATCACCCTTGAAGTGTAGCCTTCCTGAGGCCCTGGAGTCCTTGTGGCGAAGGTATTCTCACGCTGCTGCCAGGTAAGGGGTTCCAGAACTTTGACCATGTGTTGAAAAGCAAGAGTGACATACTTCCGAGTGAAGGTGGCATGACACTTGGAGATGTTGGTGATCCAAGTTGCTCAACACCCTTGCTCTTCAAGGTGATATAGGCTGTGGGTTGGGAAGTGCTCTTCATTACCTGCTGCAAGGCACCTGGCAGGCAGTAAGGACCGCAGTTACAGTGTACCAGGGGTTGGGTCAGTCCTCAAGCGGGTGCGAAGGTCGCCTGCCTGGTCCGACACGGTGTTGAGTATAGCTTGTTTCATGAGCCCTGCGGCTTGCTGTAGAGTGTTGGGCTTCCAGGTTTCTCGAGCACCTGTATTTACTAATTGTTGTCTTAACAAGAGTTGTTAAGCCCCTGTGCTTCCGGTTTAATCTTTGTCAAGATAATTGTTACAGGCACAGGTTTTCCACAATCTATGATTATTGAATGCAGACCCTATTTAGTGCTTATCGCGGGATTCTTGTGTATGTTTCAAGAATGATTTGTCTCATAGAAACATAGACATCTACAGCACATTACAGGCCTTTCGGCCCACAATGTTGTGCTGACCATGTAACCTACTCTAGAAACTGCCTAGAGTTTCCCAACTGCATAGCCCTCTGTTTTTCTTAGCTCCATGTACCTCTCTAAGAGTCTCTTAAGAGACCCTATTGTCTCCATCGCTACCACCATTGCCAGCAGTGCATTCCACACACCCACTACGGTCTGTGTGAAAAACTTACCTCTGACATCCCCACTGTACCTACTTCCAAGCACCTTAAAACTATGCCCCCTCGTGTTAGCCATTTCAGCCCTGGGAAAAAGCCTCTGGCTATACACACGATCAATGTCTCTCATCATCTTGTACACCTCTATCAGGTCACCTCTCCAAGGAGAAAAGGCCAATTTCACTCAACCTATTCTCATAAGGCGTGCTCTCCAATCCAGGCAACATCATTGTAAATCTCCTCTGCACTCTCTCTATAGTATCCACATCCTTCCTGTAGTGACATGACCAGAAGTGAGCGCAGCGCTCCAAGTGGGGTCTGACCAAGGTATTATATCGCTGTAACATGACCTCACGGCTCTTGAACTCAATCCCATGGTTGATGAAGGCTAACACACCATGCACCTTCTTAACAACACACGTGGTGTTGCTCAGTGAAGCTGTGGTTCAGTCCGAGTTCCGATGACTTAACTCTTGTTTTTGTCTCAACACGGGAGTTTGTCATTCCTCCGCACCTCGGTCCGTCAGCACCAACCGTGACAGCTTGGCTGACTATTCTGAGCCTGCTGGGTCTCAAATCCTGGTCAGCTATGGCATGGGTTGAGTAAAGGAAATTTTAAGCCCTCAGGTTGAGTTGGATCAGGATGGTCTGGAGTCTTCTCAAATAGTGACTGGGAGAGCGCAAGGACCAGCCTATGTTTCTCAATGTGTGACTCCCTTGTAGAACCAATGCCAGCGTGATGGGGTCTGACCGCTTGGAACAGATTTAGACTTGGTATCAAAATGTTTACAGACTTGAGTCAGGTACTGATTGGTTAGTGCTGGTTGTGTTTTAATTTTTCTTTCTCTCTCTCTCTCTCTATCTTTCTATCTCCCTTTGCCTTACAGAGAGTGAAGCCCTCCCGATATTTATTCAGCACGAGGACATACCATCTTCAATTGCTCACCAAGTTATCTTAAGACTACACATGAATTAGAATCTGATGCACCCCACAATGTAATTACAATCACATTACAAAATATAACAGAAGTATCTACCTTAAATACAGTACTCAAACAACATTTACACATCCCCATTACTTAAGAAATGAAATATTCTGCCTTGTCTGGCAGGAAAGGCACCATAGAGACAACCTGAGTGCATCAGCTTGGTTTGGGACCTGTTATGAGAATACACTCACCACAACAAAAGTGAAATGACAAGGCAATGCTTGTGTGTGTGAGGAGTGTAGTTACCGAGTGCTCTTTACTGAGCGCCCTCTGTCACAGGGACAAAATCACAAATGTCAGAATTCTGTAATCAGAATGGAAAATGCTGAATATACTCAGAAGGTCTAATAGCACAGTGGATTCAGACCAATGGTATTTCATATGGAAAGACATTAAGGATGTTATTTTTAACATCAGTGTTCCAAAACTACTGAGAATATATGGTAAAAGAGCCATTAAGTAGTTTTTTTTATTATCCCTGGGATGTTATAATTAACATCTCTGTTCCAAAACTACAAAGAGAAAATGCCCACAGCGCAGTTAGGTCGATTTTCTACATCTTGTTATTGCACATGATATCCAATTTAGAATTTTCGAATGGCAGACAAACAGGCAACAGAGGAAGTGAACCACAAGATCCCAGAAAGAGGAACCGACACAAATGCTTTACTTTCTTCAGTGAAAGGTCAGAATGCTCCCAATCCTGCACTGCAGCTTGAGCTTGTGTTTGGTGGCATGGTGCACCGGCCTGCTGCTCTTCTCTGTTTCTGCCGGAAATCGATTCACAGTCTCCGGGTTCTGACAATGTGAGGTAAGAGCAGGTGGGTGTAAAATGGAGTCTAGTTTCAATAGTTAGCTGCATTCTTGATTCAACATCTATTGCAAACAGAAGAACAACGAAAACTATAGAGGCTACAATCTGAAATACAAAAAAAAACTTTCCCAGGAATGGAAGAGCCTACAAGAGGAATGAATACAGTCCAATCCATCACAGGAAAAGCCCTCCCCAAAATTGATCACATCTACAAGGAGCGCTGCTACAAAAGTTCAAAACAAACTTATTATCAAAGTACACATACGTCACCATATACAGCCATGAGATTCAGTTTTTGTGGGCATACTTAGCAAATCTATAGAATAGTAACTACAACACGATCAATGAAAGATCAACCAGAGTGCAGAAGACAATGAACTGTGCAAATATAAATATAAATAAATAGCAATAAATAACAAGAACATGAGATAAAGAGTCCTTAAAGTGAGATCATTGGTTGTAGGAACATCTCAATGGATAGACAAATAAGTGTAGTTATCACCTTTTATTGAAGAAAGCATCAAGGACCTCCACCATCCAGGCCTTGTTCTCTACTTGTTGCTGCCATCGAGAATCATAATCATAATCAGAATCACTTTATTGCCAGTATGTGAAACATACCAGAATCGGTTGTGGTTCGATGCCAAGCATAAAACATGGGACAATACCGTAACAGACAGCACAATAGCAAACAACGATTTACAAGACAATAGCGCAAACAGCCACGAGCAATTAGCAGAATGGTCAGATGTGCAAACATCAATAATCAAACTTAAATAAATGTGATCATGTGGACAGACTCAATAATTATCAACACGGACAGCAGGAAAGACCATTTAATGGATGTTATGCAGAGACAGTTAGGGGATTACACTTGAGAGAGATTTGTTGAGAACTGGATAACTACAGGAGAGAAACTTCGGTGATGGACTTGTAGCGTCTCCCTGATGGTAATTTGGTGGACAGGTGACTGGTGAGGTGAGTAGAGATGGCAGTAATTTTTCCAGCTCCTTTCTTTGCTCTGGTGATGTACAGGCCTTTTAATGTCAGTAGCTGACAGCCAATGATCTTCTCCGCTGAGTGGACTACTCATTGTAACCTGGACTTGGAGAGGGAGCAGATGGCAGGAAATCAAACAGTGATAGAGGTGGTCACAGTGCTCTCAATGATGGCAGAGAAAAAAAATCATCAGGATACGCCCCAAGATGTTAAGGTCCCTAAGCTGTTGTTGGAAGAGCAATCTCTGCTGGGCGTTTCTAGAGATGAGCGTAATGTGTTTGTCCCACTCAATATATTGGTAATGGTAATCCCCAGGAATTTGAACGTCTCGACCAAAGACACAGAGGGTTATCAGCAGAAATCAATCCTCATTTCCATTGTCTCGACAGCATTAAGCTCCAAGTTGTTATGCTTTGATAGCTAGTCACATCATTATTAGAGATGAGACCAACTATAGTCGTGTGTTCCATGGGACGACTGTAGTTACAGGAGTCTTAGGTCCTGTTCAGGAGCAGCCGTTACCCTTCAACCATCAGGCTCCTGAAACATCGTGCATAACTTTACTCACCTCAACTCTGAACTGATTCCACAACCTACAAACTCACGGTCGAGGACTCTACAACTCGCGTTCTCAATATTATTTATCACTTATTCATTTATTATTATTATTATTTGATTTTTTACTATTTGCATAGTTTGTCTTCTTTTGCACATTCGTTGTTTAGAACATAAGAACATAAGAAACAAGAGCAGGAGTCGGCCATCTGGCCCGTCGAGCCTGCTCCGCCATTCAATAAGATCATGGCTGATCTGGCCATGGACTCATCTCCACCTACCTGCCTTTTCCCCATAACCCTTAATTCCGTACTATGTAAAAATCTATACGGCCTTGTTTGTCTATCTTTGCTTGTTTGTGTGAAGTTTTTCACTGATTCTATTCTGTTTGAACACTGGCGAGAACATGAATCTCAGAGTTTTTACCTGAACAGGTCTGAGTATAGATGGGGACAAAATCACAATGTTGGAATTTTGCAATAAAACTGGAAAATGCTGAGAATACTCAGCAGGTTTGATGGCACAGTGGGTAGTGAAATAAAATAATTTCAGACCAATAGACAGTATGGATTTTATAATTAATATCTTTGCTCCAAAACTACTGAGAGAAAATGCCCATAGTGTTATTAAATGTTTTCTATATCTCCAGGATGCTGGAATTAACATCTGTATTCCAAAGCTACCAAGAGAAAATACCCACAGTGCTGGTAAATAAACTTATTATATCTCCAGGATGTTGTAATTAACATCTGTGTTCCAAAACAACCAAGAGAAAATGCCCGTAGTGTCATTAAAAAAAAGTTTTCTATGTCCTCAGGATGTTATAATAAACATCTGTATTCCAAAACTACCAAGAAAAATCCCATAGTGCCATTAAATAAGTTTTCTATCGCTCCAGGATGCTGTAATTAACATTTGTATTCCAAAATTACCAGGAAAATATAAACACAACAGATTCTGCAGAGTACAGAGAAGATTTACTAGAATGTTGCCTGGGTTTCATCACCTAAGTTACAGAGAAAGGTTGAACAAGTTGTGTCTTTATTCTTTGGAGCATAGAAGGTTGAGAGGGGACTTGATAGAGGTATTTAAAATTATGAGGGGGATAGATAGAGTTGATGTGGATAGGCTTTTTCCATTGAGAGTGGGGGAGATTCAAACAAGAGGGCATGAGTTGAGAGTTAAAGGGCAAAAGTTTAGGGGTAACATGAGGGGAAACTTCTTTACTCAGAGAGTGGTAGCTGTGTGGAACGAGCTTCCAGCAGAAGTGGTTGAGGTAGGTTTGATGTTGTCATTTAAAGTTAAATTGGACAGATATATGGACAGGAAAGGAATGGAGGGTTATGGGCTGAGTGCAGGTCGGTGGGACTAGGTGGGACTAGATGAGAGTAAGAGTTCGGCACTGGCTAGAAGGGCTGAGATGGCCTGTTTCCGTGCTGTAAATTGTTATATGGTTATATGCAGATGCTGGAAATCCAAAGTAACACACACAAAATGCTGGAGGAACTCAGCAGGTCAGGCAACATCTATGGAGAGGAATAAACAGCTGACGTTTCACACCAAGACCCTCCATCAGGACGGGAAAGGAAGGGGGAAGAAGTCAGAATAAGAAGGTGGGGGGAGAAGAAGGAGTACAAGCTGGCAGGTGATAGGCAAAGCCAGCTGGCGGGAGCGGGGGTGGTGTCACCTTTCAACTGCTAACTTGTACTTCGTCCTCTCCTCCCACCTTCTTATTCTGGCTGCTTCTCCCTTTCCTTCCTGTTCCTGATGAAGGGTCTCGACCCGAAACGTCGACTGTTTATTCCTCTCCATAGATGCTGCCTGACCTGCTGAGTTCCTCCAGCATTTCGTGTGTGTTACTTTGGATTTCCAGCCTCGGTAGAATCTCCCGTGCTTAGAAATAGGTGCTCTGGGTGAATCTGGATTGCAAGGTAGTACATTGTGTTGAAAATCAGAAAAAGGCTGCAGGTGATGGAAATCCAAAGTAAAAGTTGCAAACGACAGAAGCATTCTGCTGGCCAGGCAGCCGCTGTTCAAACAGAAATACAGTAGTCATTGCTTCAGGTCTGAGATACTACATCAGAAGTGGGGTTCCTGATGATAAAAAGAGGTACAATGATAATGTTGTGTGAATAACTCGCATAACCTTATTGGCTCATGTGTAGTGAGTCGCCATGGGCAAAACGCAGGAGATTCACCAGTGTTGCATGGTGGAGTACAATTGCTATTTTAAAAAAATTATTTAGAGGAAAGATGTAAATAAGGTTGAAAGAGTAAACAGAACATTTACAAGGATATTGCCGGGTCTGGAAAATTGAATAGTTCAGGACGTTATTCCTTGGAATGTAGAAAATTGAGAGGAGATATGATAGAGTGGTACAGAATTATGAGGGATATTGACAGGGTAAATGCAAGCAGGCTTTCTCCATGAGGTTAACCTAAAAGTCTTATTCCTCTTTCTTGATTTCCAGAAACCTCTGGATCACAAAAGCACCAGTGTCCATGAATCTGATCACCTACGGCATCAGAACCCTCTGTTGAGGCAAAGATATAGGAATCAAACTATTGAATCAAAGATTAAAACCGAGAACTCAGTTACATGTACACTGGCAAATTTGAACTTATTTTAAATTTTCCTTCAATTCTTGGAGGCTTTAAATGTTCCTAAATATTGGAGATATTTACAAACTGGGCTTTATTTGATTTATTGATATATTTAGAGATACGTCTCTGAGATTCCTTTTCTTGTGGTATAATAAATCCATAGTATAATAACCATAACAGGCCCTCCTGGCCAATGGGTCCGCGCTGCCCAAATACACCCATGTGACCAATTAACCTTCTAACCGGTACGTCTTGTGGGAATGTGGGAGGAAACCTGAGCCCCCAGAGGAAACCCATGTGGTCACGGGAAGAACGTGCAAACTCCTTACAGACAGCAGCGGTATTGAATATAGGCCGCCGGCTCTGTAATACTGTTACTCCAACCCTCTGCCCTTTGATAGGGCAAAAACCTTGGCTGCACCCTGTCCAAGGCCCGCTGGCTACTCGGTGCTCCTGTATGCAGAGGGGGCAACTCAGCCCTCTACATCTGACCCAGCTAAGTGTGAGCAAGAGAGGTTCATGTCCGACACGTTCACATGGTTCAGCACAATTTGGCCCAACATTTTTTGGCAAATCAAGTTCAAGTCTATTGTCATTCAAGCATCGACAAATACACAGCTAAATGAAACAATGTTCCTCTCAGGCCAAGGTGCAAAACACAGTACATATAATATTAACTCAATAACATTAACAGATTAAAAAGTATTCTGTAAATGTACGTAGACATAAAGTGCATATACTCTATGACATACTGTATAGTTAAATATACAACAGTACTATGCTGCTGGCACTGTCATAAATAACGTGCACTGGGTGCTAACAGGGTGTTCAGAGGTCCCACAGCCTGGGGGAAGAAGCTGTTCCCCAGCCTAACAATCCCTGTTCTTATACACAGGTACCTTCTGCCTGACGGCAGGAGGGCAAAGAGATGGTGGGGTGGATGGGAGGGTCCTTGACAATGAGAATGTAACGTTTCTGGTATATGTACTGGATAGGGTGGGGGAGTAGAGAGGACACAGATGAACCTCTCAGCAGCTCTCGCAATCTGCTGCAGGATCCTGTGGTCAGATGCCTCGCAAATCCCGTACCAGACGGCATCAGTATCAGCCAATCACCAATTCCCCTTCATGAAGCTTCACCGACCATTAATTGAAAATAAAAACCTTCGATATTTAACTGGAAAATAAACGACTGAAAAAAAAATGCAAAGCTAAGCCAATGTAAACACATGAGAGGTTAAGTTCACCATCAGCTCCCACTGCTCCTTCTGTTCCTTGCTATTAATAGTGCAGCAGCCACCCTACAAGATTACTGCATGTATCACTACTATCACCGGTAAAATGTGTTTGCAAGTTCTCAAGAGAACCGATAGACACAATTATTTTATGAGGAAACAGCTTGTGTAAAAACAATAGATGTGTTATGATTATTTGTCTTCCTCAGAGTAGAAGGTGGGTATTAGACCATGAGACACTGGAGCAGAATTAGGCTGTTCAGCCCATCGAGCCTCCTGCCATCCCATCATGGTTGAATTATTATCCCTCTCAACCCCTTTCTTCTGCCTGCTCCCAGTAACCTTTGACACCCTTATTAATCAAGAATCTATCAAACTCTGCATTAAATTTACCCAATGACTTAGCCTCCATAGGTGTCTGTGTTAATGACTTCCACGCATTCACCACCCTCTGGCTAAAGAAATGTTTCCTCATCTCTGTTCTAAATGGATGTCCCTCGATTCTGAGACTGTGCCCTCAGGCCCTAGACTCCTCCACAATAGGAAACATCTTCTCCAGGTCCTCTCTGTCTAGGCCTTTCAATATTCAATAGGTTTCAATGAGATCTCCCTCCTCATTCATCTAAACTTCAGTGAGTACAGAGCCATCAAACACTCTTCACGCATTAACCCTTTCATTTCACTCTGTTTATTCTCATAAACCTCCTCTGCACCCTCTCCAGAATACTGAGTTTTATTACTTTAATCTTCAGAACAAGGTGATTCAACAAAGTGATTGGAGGAAAGTATAGGGGGGATGTCAGAGGCAGTTATTTACACAGAGAGTGGTGAGCGTGTGGAACACCCTGCCAGAGGTGGCGTAGACACAGATACATTAGGAACATTTAAGAAACTCTTAGATAGGCACGTGGATGATAGAAAAATAAAGAAAGGTTAGATTAATCTTAGAGAAGGTTAAAAGATCGTGGGCTGAAAGGACCCCACTGTGCTGTAATATTTCTATGGAGCAGATGGGCCCTCAGTCTAATGTCTCCACTGAAACATGATGGCTCTGACTGTGTCAATTTTCTCCGTAACGGATGGAGATATAGTGAAGCGGATCAGACAGCACTCAGAGTGCACAGGTGCAGTACAGCATGGTTGATACAGGAATGCAAGGGAGCGTCTCTGACAAGACAGTGTCCCTTACTGAGAGGATGCACACATCACTCTGACATTACGGTAGGATAGTGATAAGCGTGACATTATTACACGCCAGTGACCTGGGTTCAGATCCGCCACTGTGTAACGAGTTCATACTCTTTCTCCGTGACCGTGTGGGCTTCCTCCAGGTCAGAGTCAGAATCAGAATCAGGTTTATTATCACTGGCATGTGACGTGAAATTTGTGAAATTTGTTAACTTTGGTGCTCCGCTTACCCCCACATTCCATAAAGCATACAGGTTAATTGCTCATTTGGTGTATCTACACATCAGGCCAGAAGGGCACATTACCATGCAGTATGTCAAAATAAGAATAAATTAATTAACTGTCAGGTAACACGGGACCACGGACGAATACAGTTTGTAGGCAAATGATCACTTTAGCCCCACACCCCACCTCTCACCACTATTTGTAGCCAATGTGTTCTGAACACCTAGGCTAGAGATGGTCTTTACTCTCTTCAGTAACACTCCCCAGACATGGTGACTTATGATTTCCAATCATCCTTATCTCTCAGACACTGTCTCTAAGCTGTGGCCACACACAAATTTATTTATTGTTTTTTTAGCATGTCACAGCAGACAGTCAGCTATTCTCGTCTGGCGTGTAGTGTCAGGATTGATCTCCTTTCAGATTAACCGGGTCACGATATGAATGTTCTTGACTCGACCCTTTTTTTTTAACAAGGCCGAGTGGCTAGCTCGATGCCCAACCCAGCACGGATGGAAAGCGTGCTTGGGGGGTGGCCCGACTTGGATTTGAACCCAGGAGCCTTCGCTCCAGAGTCCGGCGCTGATGCCATTATGCCACCAGCCGGCCACCACACAGATGGTATTTTCTTTTAAATAAAGCTAATATAAATTCTGAAATCTATGTTTTAATATAATTGTGAAATACCTTGTAATTACTTACAAGTTAATGAATGGGTCGGCTGGTGGCGCAGTGAGATCAGTGCCGGGCTCGAGAATGGAGGTTCCCGAGTTTGATCCAGTGACAGACCGCTCCCTTGTGCGCTCCCCATCCACGCTGGGTTGATGTCGAGCTCGCAACTCGGCCTTGTAAAATAATACTGCAAAATGTCTATGCGAGGAGTGGTGTCCCACACAGCCTTTCAAACTGCGCCTTGTAAGGCATGAAAATGCCCGACGGTGGCCTCTCAGGTCTCAGTCAATGTCATCATCATCATCATAATGAATATCATCCACAAATTTCTAAATAATAAACATACCACAATCTTTACTTTGAAACATCTTAGAGTTTCAACATATTTACATTGTCCGTGTTTCAAGTTACAACACTGTTACAAATTGCAACAATAAACACAGAATGGAAACCAGCAGCTCATTGCCAGCAACTGGACACTGATGCCGTCTAAGTTTAAAAGTTCACGAAAAGTGAAAGTTTTTTTGTTGTACTGTATTTCATTATACCCTTCAATTGATAAATAAATTAAAATGTATGTGAGTTTCAATTTTCATTCTAAATATTCATAGTTTGCAGATTACACAAAAAAACACTTGAAGTGTCGGGCAGTTTTCAGGCCATGTAAAAATTTCCTGCTCGAAGTAATTGTTGGCCCACTCAGCTGTAAAAACAAATTAGAGGCAACATTGTGAGTCCCAGATTCAATGAAAATAATTAATACTTGCCAAATGTTTTCATCTGAATTGTTCTCTGTCTGTTGGGTATGGATTGAACAGCCAGCACTGAACTATTGACTAATGATGCAAGTAACGGCAGCTGTTGGAGTCTGGGGCAACAATCGGCTCCGATGCAGGATTTAGAACTGAAATGTTGCGATAGTTTCTTCTCCCCAGCAGATGCCACTTAACCTGTTGAACTCCTCCAGCAGATTGTTTGTTGTTCCTGAACTAATAATTCCCTTGTTCCTGGTCTTCCGTGTCCCAGCAAGCGGTGGCTGGTTATCGGGAAGCAATTGCAGGCAGTGTAACTGTCTCAATGTGACACGAGTTCAATTCTGACATCAGGTGCTGCTGTGTGGAGTGTGGCCCAGCATCAAAAGTCAGGATGGAACCCAGGTGAGGGATGACAGGTTGCAGAGAACTACATGGAGAAATGAGATCTTTGGGTTTCCTCCAGGAACCAGTCTTGACGTGATAAGCCAAATAGCTGTTTTCTATGTCAAAGTTCAAAGTGAATTCATTATCGAAGTACATATCTGTCACCATATTCAATCTTGAGGTTCAATTTCTTGCATGCATTCACACTAAAACAACAGAACCAATGAAAAACTGTATTACTTTACTTTATTGTCGCCAAACAATTGCTACTAGAACGTACAATCATCACAGTGATATTTGATTCTGCACTTCGCGCTCCCTGGAATACAAATCAATGGTAAATATTAAAAATTTAAATTATAAATCATAAATAGAAAATAGAAAAGGGAAAGTAAGGTAGTGCAAAAAAAACAAGAGGCAGGTCCGGATATTTGGAGGGTACAGCCCAGATCCGGGTCAGGATCCGTTTAGCAGTCTTATCACAGTTGGAAAGAAGTTGTTCCCAAATCTTCCCGAGTCACGAGTCTTCAAGCTCCTGAGCCTTCTCCCGGAGGGAAGAAGGATGAAAAGTGTGTTGGCTGGGTGGGTCGTGTCCTTGATTATCCTGGCAGCATTGCTCCGACAGCGTGCGGTGTAAAGTGAGTCCAAGGACGGAAGATTGGTTTGTGTGATGTGATGCACCGTGTTCACGATCTTCTGCAGCTTCTTCCAGTCTTGGACAGGACAACTTCCATACCGGGTTGTGATGCACCCTAGAAGAATGCTTTCTACGGTGCATCTATAAAAATTAGTGAGGGTTTTAGGGGACAGGCCAAATTTCTTTAGCTTTCTCAGGAAGTAAAGGCACTGGTGGGCCTTCTTGGCAATGAACTCTGCTTGGTTGGACCAAGTCAGGTCATTTTGTGATATCGACCCCGAGGAACTTAGAGTTTTTGACCTGTTCCACTTGTGCACCACATATGTAAATGGGGTCGTGCGGTCCACTACTCCTTCTGAAGTCAACAACCAACAACCAAAACTACACATAAACAAAGACTGACAAACCAACCAATGTACAAAAGATAAACTTTGTAAATAAATAGGTTGATAGATAGATAGATAGGTAGGTAAACAGTCAGACAGACAGATAGAGAGACAAATAGAGATAGATAGATAGACAGATAGGGATAGATAAATAGGCAAATAGACAAATAGATACAAAGATAAAAAACAGACTGACAGATAGATAGATAGAAAGTTAGATAATAGATAGATGATAGATAGATAGATATACATACAGACAGATAGCTAGCAAGATAGATAATAGATGATAGATAGATGGATAGATATACAGATGGACAGACAATGTGTGCTGGGGACTGCTCGCAAGTGTTGTGACACATTCTGGCGCCTACACAGTATTCCCACATTGCCTGGCAGAACAACACAGTACAACAAAACAGAACATACCAAGCGACAAACCAACAACAACAAAACAAGCCCTGTTCTTCCTTCCCACCCGCCCCATCGTGTACACGCTTCTCACCCTATTGGTCATGTTACATTGTCTGTGCCTGGTGCAAAGGAGTGAAAACTGCTCCGTCCTTGCATAGCAAAGTCTGGTGTTCAGAATTCACTCCAGTCTCCCTGTGTTGATCCAAAACTGCTCTGTCCTTGCATACCAAAGGTCAGTGTTCAGAATTCACTCCAGTCTCCCTGTGTTGATCCAAAACTGCTCCGTCCTTACTTTGCAAATGCAAATGTTCAGAATTCACTCCACTTTCCCTGTGTTGAACACAGCAGCTCCGTGCTTACATTGCAAAGGTTGGTGTTCAGAATTCACTCCAGTTTTCCTTTGTTGGTCCTCAAATCCTAGTCCTCATAACTAGAATTCTATAAGCTGTGAGAGTTTTCTCTGGCTTTCAATCAGTTATTTTTAAAGAAAAACATTTTTAAAAGAGCATTTTGATTGATTTGCATATCAACCAGCAGTCACAGAGATTTTTACAGAATAAATTCTCCTTCCTGGAACCAGAAGATTCCTGATTCAAGAATCAAGATTGCTTATTGTTATTCTTCAGTACTTACCCCCAATTACACCACTGGTGTTTGGCGTGGCAATGAGGGTCCTCCATCTCTGGTGGTGTTCAGGGCTTCCTTCAGCGTGTCAGTAGTTTCCTCTCAGTTTTCTCTACTGTCAGTCATGCAAGTCCTGGGTGAAGACTCAGGAATACCGTCACACTCAGATGCAGAACAAATTAGGTCTTTATTCTTTGGAGCGTAGAAGACTGAGGGGGGATTTGATAGAGGTATTTAAAATTATGAGGGGGATAGATAGAGTTGATGTGGATGGGCTTTTTCCATTGAGAATGCGGGAGATTCAAACAAGAGGACATGAGTTGAGAGTTAAAGGGCAAAAGTTTAGGGGTAACATGAGGGGGAACTTCTTTACTCAGAGAGTGGTAGCTGTGTGGAATGAGCTTCCAGCAGAAGTGGTTGAGGCAGGTTCGATGTTGTCACTTAAAGTTAAATTGAATAGCTATATGGACAGGAAGGGAATGGAGGGTTATGGGCTGAGTGCAGGTCGGTGGGACTAGGTGAGAGTAAGAGTTCGGCACGGACTAGAAGGGCCGAGATGGCCTGTTTCCGTGCTGTAATTGTTATATGGTTATATGTAGAAGGATTCTCAATTGGCTGATTTAGATTGACCAGTCAGGGTTGCTAGCCCTGAGATGAACCCCCAAACCTGGAGGACCAGTGGACCACTCTTAGTCTGACCTCTACCCTTTGACCTATTTGGCATGGGTGACCCTACCAAGAGCCAAAGCATAAAGCCCTGACTCCAGCCAACATAGCTCTCCGGATCATTGAGGCACACAAGCCTCCAAACCACGACGAGGCTGTGGTCCACTTGGAGGTCATTCTTCAGTACACCAGTGTCAAGGAGAACGTAATGCTTGCTACTCCAAATCCAATGTGGCATTAAAAACAACAATAAGCACCAAGGACACAATAAAGAAAACAATAAATATAAGTGAAAACTATAAAACACAAGAAACAGTTTGAATGTGGCTGTATATATATAAGATCAGCTTGTGGACATAGACAGATTGTATGTTCAAAACAAAATGCCAGGTAATACTTCTAGGTAGCAGCAGGGCATATGAAAACACTGCAGGACAGTGCCTGAATCTGAAATGTCTGGAGTAAGAAATGTGAAGTGTGGATTTTTAGTGGCTCGAAAGGCACAGTGATGCACGGCTAGGTTCAGGTATCCATTTAAGCAGCCTGTTAAGAATCTCTGTCACTGTCTGCAGGGACTCAGTACACACTAGCTGCAGAGGGATTGCGAAACAGGTTGTTCAACACAGTTCGCTGACAACATGCTGCCTAGTGTGTAGAATACTGAATGTGGCCTGGTGATGCAACAGCACATCCTCAAATACTGATGCTTTTCAACACTGTTCCAGTCACGTTCCCCTGCTTGGACGAGTTTCTGTCATGTTTCCCATTCTTCCCCCAACCCAGTCAAATATTCCTCGTCCTGTATCTCCAATATTTCTATAATTAATCATGCAAAAACATTGAAATCCATCATCATATTATTTTGGTCTTCTGATGTGGATCGTCAACCTGAAATGTCAACTCCATTTGAGAGGTGACTTGTAGAGGTGTACAAGATGATAAGAGGCATAGCCAGAGAATTTAAAGGCATCCATTAGTCTTGCGAGACCATGGATCTGCGCCTGGAAAGTCTTCACTCTCCAGGGCGCAGGCCTGGGCAAAGTTGTATGGAAGACCAGCAGTTGCCGATGCTGCAAGTCTCCTCTCTCCACGACACCAATGTTGTCCAAGGGAAGGGCATTAGGACCCATACAGCTTGGCACCAGTGTCATCGCAGAGCACTGTGTGATTAAGTGCCTTACTCAAGGACACAACACGTTCCCTTGGCTGGGGCTCGAACTCACGACCTTCAGGACGCGACTCGCCTTAACCACTTGGCCACGTGCCCATAATTTTTCCAATACAAGGGGGCATAATGTTAAGGTAATTGGAGAAAGTATAGGGGGATAAACAAGGTAGGTTTTTTACACAGAGAGTGGTGGGTGCAAGGAACACACTGCCAGTGTGGTGGTAGAGGCAGATGCATTACGGACATTTAAGAGACTCTTAGAGAGGCACATGAATGATAGAAAAATGGAGGGATATGTGGAGGGAAGGGTTAGGTTGATCTTAGAGCAGGTAAAAAGTTCAGCACAACATCGTGGGCCAAAGGAACGAAGCTATGCTGCAGTGTGCGGTGTTCTATGGTCCATAGATACCATCATCAGCATCATCATCATTATGTGCCATGTTGTATGATTATTAGATTAGATATCAGGACACACAGTCCTTTTTTATTGTCATTTAGTAATGCATGCATTAAGAAATGATACAATGTTCCTCCAGAATGATATCACAGAAACACAAAACAAACCAAGACTTAAAAAAACTGACAAAACCTACATAATTATAACATATAGTTACAACAGTGCAAAGCAATACCATAATTTGATGAAGAACAGACCATGGGCACGGTAGAAAAAGTCTCAAAGTCTCTCAAAAGTCCCATCATCTCACGCAGATAGTAGAAGGAAGAGAAACTCTCTTCCTGCTATGAGCTTCCAGTGCCACAAACTTGCCGATGCAGCATCCTGGAAGCACCCGACCACAGCTGACTCTTGAGTCCGTCCGAAAACTTTGAGCCTCCAACCAGCCCTCTGACACCGAGCACCATCTCTGCTGAGTGATTCGACCCCATCCCCGGCAACAGGCAATAGGCAAAGCCGAGGATTTGGAGCCTTCCCCTCCGGAGATTCTCAATCGCACAGTAGCAGCAGCAGCGAAGCGGGCATTTCAGAAGTTTTTCCAGATGTTCCTCCATGCTTCTCACGTCTGTCTCCATCAAATCAGGATTGTACACGGCATCCTACTTACAAATACGATATCATTTCGGAGCGGCCGCGCGCACTGCGTCACGCCGCCATCTTCTCCTCCCCTCCCATGACCATGATTATTTATGACAAATATTTCTACAGCAGTGGTTTGCTATTGCTTTCTTCTGGGCAATGTCTTTACAAGACAGGCAATCCCAAACATTATCAACACTATTCAGGGATTGTCCATCTGCTGTCAGTGGTCGCATAACCAAGAATATTTTGTTTGGCGACAATAAAGTATAAAGTATAAAGTATATCCCAGCTGCTCCCATGGCTTTATGTGACCCTGAACTGGGGGCTAAGCAGATGCTACACTTTGTCCAAAAGTGCTGTGAGGGCTAGCGGAGGGAAGGAGAACCTTACACCTCCTTTGGTAGAGACATACCTCCACCATGTCATTCGTACATATCACTTGACCTATAAATTGTAGCATTTCTTTTTTATTCCAGAGTTACATCTTTTTATGTTTGAAGTTCATTAAATAGTCTTATGACATTTTGTGTTGCTTTTTTTTTAGCACAAGGGTATGGATTAATCTTCATTACCAATACACTGCAATGTTGAGAAATTACTCAGAATAATATTCTACCTTGGAGTTAAAGCTATGTCCTTGAGATTTACATACCTCCAACTTTGGTGGAAAGTTTCCTAATATCTGTCCTACCTTATTCACTGCCATTATGCCTGCTGGTGTTTAGGCAGCAATGAAGGACCTCCATCTCTGTCTGTCCTTGGCCTCTCAGATGTAGAAAGACTCTTCATTGCCGTGTCCATAACAATTTTGTTTTACCAGTCAGGATTGTTAGCCTGAGCTGAGTCCCTGAATCTAGAAGACCAGTAGATCACTTTGTCTGGCCTCTACCCTTTGACCTGTTTAGCCCTACCAAGAGCCAAAGCATAAAGCTCTGAGTCCAGCCAACATAGTTCCCCAGGTCATTGACGCATGCAGGCCTCCAAACCTAACGACAAGGTTGTGGTCCTCTTGGAGGCCTCTGTCCCATTTATCATTATTATTAATTATTATTATTATTATTATTACCCATTACGCTTTTAGGGCAGCAATGAAGGTCCTTCATCTCTGGTGGTGTTCACTGCTTCCTCATCATGTCAGTAGCTTCTTCTTGGTTTTCACTATAGTACTCAGGAATACCGTCGCATACAGATATAGAAGGAACCATCATTGCTGTTTCCGTAACAGTTTTGTTTGACCAGTCAGGGTTGTTAGCCCTGAGCTGAACCCCTGAACCTGGAGTCCCGGTGGACCACTCTCAGTCTGTCCTCTACCCTTTGGCCTGTTTGGCATGGGTGACCTTACCAAGAGTCAAAGCGTAAAGCCCGACTCCAGCCAACATAGCTCTCCGGATCATTGTGGCACCTCAGCCTCCAAACACTACGACATGGTTGTGGTCCTCTTGGAGATCTTTGTCTTATCTGTACCCCTCATAATTATCTATACCTTCATCAGGTCAATTCTGAACCTCTTCCATTCTAAGGAAATCCTTACACTCCTAGTCACTCCTGTTATATTCCACTGGGTTAATAGTTCCAGATAAAAGTTATCCTAGAAGGAAGGTCATTTCTGGTGCTTGTTTATTCCTTCATGAAGAAACTTGGATGCAAAAGTAGGTGTCATATAGAAAGTAGGGACTGAATGACTGACTATCACCCAGTGATGAAGTGTTTTGGGAAGCTGGTGTTGAAGCATATCCGCTTCTGTCCGAGTGGTGACTTGGATCCGCTCCAGTACACCTACCAAAGCAACAGGTCTACAACAGATGCTATCTCGTTGGCTCTTCACACAACCCAAGAACATCTGGACAACAAAGTTGTATACATCGGTCTGTTCTTTACTGATTGCAGCTCAGCATTTAACACCATCATCCCCTCAAAACTAATCAGTAAACTCCAAGATCTGAGTGTGCAATTGATCCTGGATTTCCTCACTTTTAGACTTCAGTCAGTTCAGATTGGCAAAAACTTCTCCTCCACAATGTCCATCAGCACAGGAGCACCACAGGATATGCACTTAGCCCCCCGCTCTACTCGTTTTACACACCTATGACTGTGTGCCTAAGCTCACCTCCAACACCATATACAAGCTTGCTGATGACACCATTGTTGTGGGCCGTATTGAAGGTGGTGATGAATCAGCCATACAGGAGGGAGATTGAAAATTTGACCGAGTGGTGTCATAACAACAACCTTTCACTCAATGTCAGCAGGAACAAGGACTTCAGGCGAGGGAAATCAGAGGTCCATGAGCCAGTACTCACCAGAGGATCAGAGATGGAGAGGGTCAGTAACTTTAAATTCCTGGATGTCACTATCTCAGAGGATCTGTCCTGGACCCATCGTATAAATATATTTGCAAAGAAAGAACAACAGGACCTCTACCTCCTCAGGAGTCTGCATGTCATCAAAAATCTTGGCAAACGTCTATAGATGTGTGGTGGAAAGTGTACTGACTGGCTGCATTACGGCCTGGTATAGGAACATCAATGTCTTTGAGCGGAAAATCCTACAAAAGGTAGTGGATTCATCCCAGTACATCACAAATAAAGCCCTTCCGACCATTGAGCACACCTACATGAAACATTGCCATAGAAAAGCAGCATCCATCATCAAAGATCCTCACCACCCAGGCCGTGCTCTTTTCTCACTGCTGCCATCAGGTAGAAGGTACTGGAGCCTCAGGACCCACACCATCAGATTCAAGAACAGTTACTACCCCCTCAGTGATCAGGCTCTTGAATAAAAGGGGATAACTACACTCATTTCAGGACATTTTTATCTTATTATTTCATGTTTGTTATTTATTGCTATTTATGCATTATCTGCATTTGCACAGCTCGTTCACAATTTTCGTTCCTGATGTTTACAATTACTGTTCTATAGATTTGCTAAGTATGCCCACAGAAAAAGAATCTCGGGATTGTATGTGGTGACATGTATGTACTCTGATAATAAATTTTACTTTGACTTTGATGTTTCTTTAAAATACTAAATGAGTCTGAGATTTTAGAACTTGTAGAAGTTCGAAAAGAAGTTAAAGTAAAAGAACTTCTGTCCACATGGGTTCCCCCCAAGGGCTCCACTTTCCTCCCACATCCCAAAGATATGGAGGGCAGTGGGGTAATTGTTCCCCTAAAAATTGCCCCTCGTGCGTTGGGCACCATGGTAGTGTAGTGGTTAATGCGACACTATTTTAGCTCACAGCGTTAAAGTTCAGCGTTCACTTTTGGAGTCCTCAGTAAGGAAGGTTTGTACGTTCTTCCTTTGAGCGCATAGATTTCTTCCGGGTGTTCTGTTTTCCTACCATAGTCCAAAGATGAACCGATCGGTAGGTTAATTGTCCTGTGATTAGCCTAGCGTTAAATCGATAGGTTGCTGGATGGTGCATCTCATTCAGCCAGAAGGGCCTGTTCCATCTGTACCGCTAAATAAAATAATGAATACTAAAACAAATTGGAGACAGAGAGTAAGCATTTCCTCCAGCTCCGATCTCTTGGGCAGATCTATGAGCACTAGGGATCAAAATTCTTTAGCTGCGTACATTTAAAGCAAAGGTTGATAGGTTCTTGATTAGTCGGGGACACGAAAAATTACACGGAGAAGGCAGGAGAATGGGGTTGAGATTGAAAATAAATCAGCCATGATGGAATGGCGGAGCAGACTCGATGGGCCGAATGGCCTGATTATGCTCCCTTGTCTTATTGTCTTCATTAGATTAGTCTCCAAGTAATTTAAGGATATTACTGTATTCTGATCAGGGCATGTATTAGAAGAATGAGGAGAGACACAAGAGTCAGATACTGGAACCTGGAGCAACATACAATCTGATGGAGGAACTCAGCAGGTCGAGCAGTATCTGTGGCGGGGACAAGAATCGTCAGAGTTTAAACCCTGCGTCAGGATTGGTTTTGACCCAAAGCTTCGACAATTCCTTTCCCCCATAGATGCAGCTCGACCTGCTGAGGTCTTCCAACAGATTGTTTGTTGGATTGGAAGCCCACGAGTGGCTTTGCATCATTTTTTTTTAGCCATTTAGTCACAGTGCTGTTGATAGGAAAGGCTTTGCTTCAGTGCCAACAACAGATACTCGAGTGTGCTATTCAGAAAGGATTGATTTCCGAATTGAGATCCCAAAGGATCTGATGTGGCTTTAGATTATCATCTATCCATCACAAGACCTATCTCAGGTTTCCAGTTTTCTTCTGTTTGCAAACTCAGGAGCATGTCATTTCTGCATACATTAATATCGTTTTGTTCTTACGTTGGTGCAACTTCTGGTTAGTGACCCTGTCCAGGAAATTGGGATGGATGGTCATTGGGACTATTTGCAATGCTCCAGGGAACAAGCCAATAGCTACAGCGTGCCTGAAGGAATATGTCAGCATTGCGTAGGATGCTGGTGAATATTGGTAGCTCGGGTCGAGGCGTTACATGTTGCAGTGTTCGCTGAGCTTGGCAGTTAGCTTGTAGACATTTCATCACCAGTCGAGGTGACATCCTCAGCGCGTAGTTGTTGGTGTTTCTCTCTGGGAGTGTTCACGTTTATCTAGGCCCCCGTTCACTTCCCTCAGTCCTGATTGGCTACCCCTTCCCTACTTCTGCCCGTACTGCTGCTGGCGTTTAGGTCCCCCATCTCCAGCAGTGTTCAGAGCTTCCTTCATCGTGTCAGTAGCTCAGTTTTCACTACTACCGGTCAGGGATACTATCACACACAGATGTAGAATCATTGCTGTTTCCATAACAGTTTTGCTTTACCAGTCAGAGTTGTTAGCCCTGAGCTGAAACCCCTAACCTGGGGGACCCAGTGCACTACTCTTAGTCTGGCCTCTACTCTCTGACCTGTTTGGCATGGCTGACCCGACCAAGAGCCAAAGCATAAGTATTGCATTTCTCGCTTCTGAACACAAACTAATATCTAAATTATACGTGTTTCATGTTGGGCTCCCTTCTCCACTTTTCCCTCCCTTCTGGCACTTATCCCTGCATGTGTAATAATCTGCCCCTACACCTCCTTCCTCACCTCCGTTCAGGGCCCCAGCAATCCTTCTAGGTGAGGTGACACTTCACCTGTGAGTTGGGTGTTCCTGACGTGGTCTCCTCTACGTCAGTGAGACCTGACCATGGGGGGACTTCTTTGTTGAGCACCTTCGGCGAAAGTCAGGATGTCCTAGTGGCCACCCATTTCAATTCGACTTCCAATTCCCATTCCCTCCACTACCGCCATGATGAGGCCAAAGTCAGGATGAAGGTGCAATACCTCATATTCCATCCAGGTAGCCTCCAATCTGGTGGCATGAATAACGATATCTCTGATTTCCAGTAATTTTGCTCTGCTCCCACCTCCTCTCTTTTCAATTCCACACTCTAATTACCCTCTCACCCCTCTCTTCTCCTCACCTGCCCATCACCTCCCTCTGGTACCTCTCCTTCTTCCCTTTCTTCCATAGTCTATTTTTCTCTCCTATCAGATTCCTCCTTCTTCAGCCTTTTACCTCTTCCACCTATCACCTCCCAGCTTCTTACTTCACCCCACCTCCCCAACCACCCACCTTCCCTTCACCTGGTCTCACCTATCACCTGCCAGCTTGCATTCCTTCTCCCCACCTTCTTATTCTGGCTTCTTCCCACTTCTTTTCCGGTCCCGATGAAAGGTTTTTGAGCCAAAATATCGACCGTTTACTCCTCTCCGTAGTTGCCGGCGGACCTGCTAATTTCCTCCTGCATTTTTTATGTGTGTGTTGTTCAAGGTTTCTAGTCTCTGCAGAATCTCTTGTGTTTATAATACCCTCACAGCTTCCTTCAGGGCATGTCCACATTTGCACAACATCCTAGAAGCTCAACGCTGCGGAAGCATGTGTGTGTTAGTAATCGCCCCGGAAAGTTAGTTTATACAGCCTCCCCACATATTGGCACAAACACACCTGGTGCATTTTACATCCTCTGCGATAATGTGCTCCTGAGAGATTACGTCAGTTTTTCCACAGCTTCCTGTCTGTACTTGCCTCCCTGATATATGTTAACAATTAGACAGACCCTCTGGAAAACATACTTGCTCAGTTCCCCAGGAACATCTCTCAGTATTCACAGCGTTTCTAGAGTGGGCGGTACTCTTTACAAATTTCCTAGAAGCATATATTAATAGGTGCCCCTTAGGAATATCAATATTTGCATAGCACCCACGGAGACTGTCCTAACCAGCTGTACCACCGCCTGGTATGGGAATTGTAAGGCATCTGACACCAAGTCCCGACAAAGGAATGCGAGGATCATTGGGGTCTGCCTTCACCCAGTGTACTTATCAAGAACACTGCCTACACAGGCCCTTAGCTTCGTCAATGGTCCCGCCCATCCATCCACAATCTCTCTAACCCCTACCGTCAGGCAGGAGGTACTGTAGCGTTAGGACAAGGACTGTTAGGATGGGAAACAGATTCTTCACCCAGGCTGTGAGACTGTTGAACTCCCTCTCACTACTCAGGTCTCATCACGTAGGAAGCGCCAGTAGCATTGTACTGTCTATTGTTTTTAACTTACGTCATAAAGGTACCTCATTATTTGCTAATTTATTTGTGGTAATATTACTTTATGTGTTGTGTGTGAGTTATATGTACTGTGTTGTGCAGCTTGGTCCAGAGGAACGTTGTTGCATTTGGTTGTATACATGTGTACAGTTGAAAGACAATAAACTAGACTTTCCATATCTGGCCAGAAGTATGGCCAGGTTCTGCTCTGATTAGACCACAAGACCATAAAATATAGAAGCAGAACTAGACCACTTGGCCCATTGAGTCTGCTTCACCATTTCATCATGGCTGATCCAATTTTTCTCTCAGCTCCAGTCTCCTGCTTTCTCCCCATATCCCTTCGTGCCCTGACCAATCAAGAATCTATCAGCCTCTTCCTTAAATATACATAATGACTTGGCCTCCACAGTTGCCTGTGGCAAAGAATTCCACAGATGCACCACTCTCCGGCTGAAGAAATTCCTCTTTGTTTGCATTCTAAAGGATACCCCTCTATTCTGATTCCATAAGATCATAAGACCATAAGACCATAAGACAAAGGAGCAGAAGTCGGCCATTCAGCCCATCGAGTCTGCTCCGCCATTTTATCATGAGCTGATCCATTCTCCCATTTAGTCCCACTCCCCCGCCTTCTCACCATAATCTTTGATGCCCTGGCTACTCAGATATCTATCAATCTCTGCCTTAAATACACCCAATAACTTGGCCTCCACTGCCGTCCGTGGCAACAAATTCCATGGATTCACCACCCTCTGACTAAAAAAAAATCTCTTCGCATCTCTGTTCTGAATGGGCGCCCTTCAATCCTTAAGTCATGCCCTCTCGTACTAGACTCCCCCATCATGGGAAACAACTTTGCCACATCCACTCTGTCCATGCCTTTCAACATTCGAAGTGTTTCTATGAAAGCTTTTGTAAGCTTTTAAAAACTTCCCAATCTTTTGTCTTCCCACTAATTTTTGCTTCCTTGTATGACCTCTCCTTTGCTTTAACTTTGGCCTTGACTTCTCTTGTCAGCCACGGTTGCATCCTTTTTCCATTCGAAAATTTCTTCTTTTTTGGAATATATCTGTCTTGCACGTTCCTCACTTCTCACATAAACTCCGGTCTGTGTTCTCTCATCTTAGACTCCCCCACCATAGGAAATATCCTCTCCACATCCACTCGATCAAGGCCTTTCACCATTTGATAGGTTTCACACTTTATTCTTCCTAATTCCAGTTAATACAGTTAATACCAGAGCCATCAAACACACCTCACTGACAGGCCATTCAATCCTAGGACCATTTTTGTGAACCTCCTTTGAACCCCGTCCAGTTTCAGCACATCCGTTCACAGATAAGGGGCCTCTCCAAGTGAGTCGTCACCAGCG
Organism: Mobula hypostoma; assembly: GCF_963921235.1. Lineage (NCBI taxonomy): Eukaryota > Metazoa > Chordata > Chondrichthyes > Myliobatiformes > Myliobatidae > Mobula > Mobula hypostoma. The sequence goes on from NC_086106.1 coordinate 1,739,609, forward strand.
CTTTATAAATTCTCAACATTACATTCTTGCTTTTATATTCTAGTCCTCTTGAAATGAATGCATATTATAATTTCATATATAACTTTTCAGATGACACCACTGATGGGCCAAATCTCAATTAACGATGAGTGGAATACCGGAAGGAGATTGGGAGCCTATTGGCATGTTGTCATGATAACAACCTTTCCTTCAACATCAACAAAACAAAGAATTGGCCAACAACAGGAATTCTGCAGATGCTGGAAATTCAAGCAACACACATCAAAGTTGCTGGTCATTGGCTTCAGGATGGGTCAAGGCATGGTGCATATGGCCCATTTCATCAGAAGTGCTGAGTCAAGAGGGTTGGCATCTTCAAGTTCCTTCAAGTAACATTAATAAATGCTCCATTCTGATTCAACCGCATAATGACTAGCTAAGAAAGCATACAAGTTCTTCTGCTTTGACCTCTTTGACCCTCACTAATTTTTATCAATGCAGCATGCCCTGGTACCACAGCTGCTGTGTTTAAGACTACCGAGCTGCACTGCCGAGCAACACACCTATTTACCTCTAGCCTAGTCATGGGACAATTTACAATGACCAATTAACCTACTAACCAGTCGCTGTCGTCGTTAGGTCGCATCTGGAATTTCCAGTTGGCGGATGATTTCCCTCCACGCCTCTCTGATGGGAAATCATGTACCTGGTAGGTTACAGCAGTGGTTTGCCTTTGCCTTCTGCTGGGTGAGTTTAAAGAGATCACCACCTCTTGCAGTGGATGACCAGTACGTCTTTGGAAGATGTCAGCATTTGTAATGACCCTGAGACATCAGTACTTGCACAACTATTTGGGAAAATGTCAGCAGCACAACACACACAAAATAAATTAAGGAAGGCAGCATCTATGGAAATGAATAAACAGTCAGTTTTTCAGGCCAAGACCCTTCATCAGGGCTGGAAAGGAAGGGGGAAGATGCCAGAATATAAAAGGTGCAGGGAAAGGAATGAGGATAGCTGGAAGATGACAGGTGAAGCCAAGCGAGTGGGAAAGGTAAAGGGCTGGAGAGGAAGGAAGCTGACAGGAGAGAAGCATAGACCATAGGAGAAAGGGAAGAAGGAAGAGATCCAAGGGGAGGTGAGAAGCAGATGAGGAGAAGAAGAAGAGGCCAGAATGTAGAATGGAAGAAGAAGGAGGGGGAGGGGAAAAGAGAAAAAAAATCAGAAGGAGAAATTGATGAGGTTGGAGACTAGAATGTCAGCACTGTGCTGTTCCTGAGAATTTCTCAGACTTTGCAGTGTTCCAGGAAACAAGTCTAATTCTGACAAGTTCCCCGAAAGGATGTTCTAATATTAACATGTTTGCAGAAATAAATATGGGAAAGCAGAAACAAAATCTGCAGATGCAGGAAAATGGGAAAAAAATCTGAAGAGTGGAATCTTCACTTTAAGTGGCTGAGCCTGATTCTAATGGTGTGATCACTTGTGTGGAGTATGATGTTCTCCTGAGGGGTTGTCTATTGCGGTAGGGGGGGTCCTCAGGTGGCTGTGGAGACCAGTCTGGGATGCTCATGTCCTGGTGTGGTGTGGGCAGGAGAAGGTGGTGGTTGTGCTCAGAGGTTGAGTCCTTTGGCTGTTCTGATCTCTCCTTTCTCAGCTGCCACTTGTCCTCTGTGACATAGCAGAGGTCGATCTCACGTGGAGCAGCTCCCTCTTGATCAGATTTCCTCCAGGTGTATCTATTGAGGGCAATGTCTTCCCAGTTTTTAAATATCACGTTGAATTTCTTCAGGTTGATTTTGATATTATTTTTGAAGAGTTTCCTTTTCCTACCAGGAGCTCGCTGACTGTCCTTTAACTGAGCGTAAAGGAGATGTGAGTGAGTTAGGCGTTCGGATGAGATAACCTATCCATTGGAGTTGGTGCTGCTTTATCGTGATGGAGATGTGTTCTGTTGGCCTTCTGCAGGTGGTAGTGTGTCTGTCCTTCCAGCAGGTCCTCAAAATCTTTTGTAATCAATATCACAAATGACCTGACTTGGTCCAATCAAGCAGAGTCCACTGCCAAGAAGGCCCACCAGTCCCTTTACTTCCTGAGAAAACTAAAGAAATTTGGCCTGTCCCCTAAAACCCTCACTAATTTTTATAGATGCACGGTAGAAAGCATTCTTCTAGGGAGCATCACAACCTGGTATGGAAGTTGTCCTGTCCAAGACCGGAAGAAGCTGCAGAAGATCGTGAACACGGCGCAGCACATCACACAAACCAATCTTCCGTCCGTGGACTCACTTTACACCGCACGCTGTCGGAGCAGTGCTGCCAGGATAATCAAGGACACAACCCACCCTGCCAACACACTCTTCGCCCCTCTTACCTCCGGGAGAAGGCTCAGGAGCTTGAAGACTCATACGGCCAGATTTGGGAACAGCTTCTTTCCAACTGTGATAAGACTGCTGAACGGATCCTGACCCAGATCTGGGCCGTACCCTCCAAATATCCTGACCTGCCTCTCAGGTTTTTTTTGTACTACCTTACTTTCCTTTTTCTATTTTCTATTTATGATTTTATAATTTAAATTTTTAATATTTACAATTGATTTGTACTCCAGGGAGCGGGAAGCGCAGAATCAAATATCACTGTGATGATTGTACGTTTTAGTATCAATTGTTTGGTGACAATAAAGGAAAGTAATGCTGTGTGGTGCTATAGTTCCGGGGCTATCAAGTGCCTCCTGTAGGTGGGCCATAATTCAGCTCCATACAGTAAAGCAGGAAGGATGACTTCTCTATACAGCAAAAATTTTGTTTGGACCTGTAGAAAAAGGTCCGAAACTGTCTAACAGGAAGAAACATCCTCTCCTCGTTCATTCTGTTGAGACTTCACAGTACCTTTTACGTCTAAATCAAGCCCCCTCTCATTCTTCCAAACAGTTTACAAGCCTACCCTGATAAGACAATAATGGAAAATGGTGAATTAGAAGGCAGTCTCCACAGAGAGAGAAGCTGAGTTCGTTTCAGTTTCATGACTTTTCTTTAGAACTGAGAGAAATAAGAAAGTGGGCATGTTTAATGTTACAGAGGAACAGAAGGATTAGAAATCTTAATGAGGTGGAGACCAGGAGACAGCAGGTGACACATATTGGTGTAAACTGGGACAGAATCAGAATCAGGTTTAATATCACCAGTATATTTCGTGAAATTTGTTGTTTTGTAGAAGCAGTGCATTGCAATGCATAATGATAAAAGCAAAACATTACAATAAGTAGTATATATTAAAAATTAAATTAAATATGGAGTGCAAAAGGAGAGTTAAAAACGCTGAGTAAGTGTTCTTGAGTTCATTGTCCATTTTGAAATCTGTTGGCGGATGGGAACAGACTGTTCCTGAAATCTTGAGTGTATGTCTTCATGCTCCCGTAGCTTCTCCTTGATGGTAGCAATGAGAAGAGGGCATGTTCTGGGTGATGGGGGACCTGATGGATGTCACCTTTTTGAGGCTTCGCCTTTCAAAGTTGTCCTCAGTGCTGGGGAGGCTGGTGCCCATAATGGAGCTGGCTGAGTTTACAACTTTCCACAGCTTTTTCTCACCCTGTGTTGTGACCCCTCTATACCAGATGGTGATGCAGCCAGTTAGCATGCTCTCCACGGTACATCTGTAGAAATTTGTTAGAGTCTTTGGTGACATACCAAATCTCCTCAAACTCCCAATGAAGTATAGCTGCTGTTGTGCCTTCTTTGTAATTGCATCAATATGTTGGGCCCAGGATAGATCTACAGAGATGTTGACACCGAGGGATTTGAAACTTTTCTCCCTTTTCACTGCTGATCCCTTGAAGAGGACTGGTGTGTGTTCCCTCGACTCTCCCCTTCCTGAAGTCCATAATCAATTCCTTGGTCTTCATGAGTGCAAGGTTGTTGTTGTGACACCACTCAATCAGCTGATCTATCTTGCTCCCGTACATCTCCCTGTCACCATATGAAATTCTGCCAATAGTTGTGTTTATAGGTAGTGATTGTGCTGTTCCCAGCCACCCAGTCGCGGGTGTAGAGAGAGTAGAGCAGTGGGTCAAGCACACATCATAGTAGTCATAGTCATAGTCATACTTTATTGATCCCGGGGGAACTTGGTTTAGTAATAGAATCATAAATAGTTAAATAGTAATATGTAAATTATGCCAGGAAATAAGTCCAGGACCAGCCTATTGGCTCAGGGTGTCTGACCCTCCAAGGGAGGAGTTGTAAAGTTTGATGGCCACAGGCAGGAATGACTTCCTATGACGCTCCGTGTTGCATCTCAGTGTAATGAGTCTCTGGCTGAATGTACTCCTGTGCCCAACCAGTACATTATGTAGTGGATGGGAGACATTGTCCAAGATGGCATGCAACTTAGACAGCATCCTCTTTTCAGACACCACCGTCAGAGAGTCCAGTTCCATCCCCACAACATCACTGGCCTTGCGAATGAGTTTGTTGATTCTGTTGGTGTCTGCTACCCTCAGCCTGCTGCCCCAGCACACAACAGCAAACATGATCGCACTGGCCACCACAGACTCGTAGAACATCCTCAGCATCGTCCGGCAGATGCTAAAGGACCTCAGTCTCCTCAGTACTGAGGTGCGCTAGTGTTGATTGTCAGCAGTGTTGATGGTTGGTTGCTGAAGGCTTGCTAATGGCAGCTAATCTGCCTGTTGGAGATATAAATAGAGGAGAAAATAAAAACCCGGTGTGGAGAATGCCATCGCCAGACTGATGTGATGGATAGAGATACTGGGAATTCTTACAGGTATCAGGGCGGCAGAAGGCGCAGCAAGGATAAATCAGGGATCGTGTAATGAATATTAACACAAAGATTCTTTGACATGATCTTTAAATTACAGTGAAAATGTTGGCATCATCCCAGCGAGTCTCGCAAATGGTGATATGCTGTCAGGAGGGTGTGCATATATTAACATGTTCCTCAGGGTGCTGTGAAAATACAGACATGGCTCCAGAGGAGATCTTAATGCTTTCGTGGATTGTTTACTAACTGTTAATCTGAGCATCAGAATGAGGAGCAGGAATAGATTACTTGACCCCTCAAGTCCGCTCCACCATTTAGACTATAAGAACATAACAGAAAAGAGCAGAATTAGGGTATTCGGTCCATCGAGTCTGCTCTGCCACTCAATCATTGCTGATCTTTATACCAATCAAACCCATTCTCCAGCCTTCTCCTGTAGCCTTTGACACCCTGACCCATCAAGAATCTATCAAACTCTGCCTTAAATATTCCCGAAGAGTTGGCCTCCATAGCTGTCTGTAACAATGAATTCCCCCGATTCGTCACCCTCTGGCTAAAGATATTCCTTCTCATCTCCGTTCTCGGGGGACGTCCTGTCCTGAAGCTGGTAAGATAATCAGACTGTAACTTAGTGACCTCAGTTAAGTATTACTGTTTTTCCCTGGTAATTTTTCACCTCCCTTGCTTATCAAGGATCTGCCTTCCTCTGCCTTGAAACATTCAGCCCTTGTTTTGAACAAAATCATTCCGAAGGCTCACGACCCAGGGCGGTGGGTTAATGGAACTACTTTGTAGCTGCCAGAGGAGATGGTACAATTACAATATTTTAGATTATGAAGACACGTAGTCCCCTCTTATTGTCATTTAGTAGTGCATGCATTAAGAAATGATACATTATTTCCTCTGTGTGATATCTCAAAACACAGGACAAACCAAGACTGAAAAAACTGACAAAACCACATAATTATACATATAGTTACAACAGTGCACAATACCATAACTTGATGAAGAAAGCCCGTGAGCACAGTAAAGTTCAAAGTTTCTCAGATGTCCCACACCTCACGCAGACGGGAGAAGGAAGAAAATCTCTCCCTGCCATGCCGACCACAATCCGACTCTGAGTCATCCGAAAACTTCGAGCTCTGATCAGCTCTCTGACACCGAGTACTGAGCGCCATCTCTGTCTGAACGATTGGACCTCTTTCTCGGTCACCAAAAGCAGGCAAGGCCAGGGATTTTGAGGCCTACCCTCCGAAAGATTCCCGACCACACAGCAACGACAGCAGCGAATGGGCGTTTCAGAAATTTCTCCAGATGTTCCTTTGTGATTTCACGTCCATTCTCCATCAAATCAGAATTGTCCACGGCCCCTATTTAACAGATACGACATAATTTTTCACCAGAGAGCTGCGCACGCGCGGCACGCTGCCATCTTCTCCTCCCGCTTGACTGAACTGTTAGTTGGGTAGCAAATGTTTTGAGGGATATATACAAAACAGCAGGGACTTGCTCAGCTTGGCAACTTGACTGAGGTGTACTCAAGTCTCCCCCACCATTGGGCACATCTACAAAGAAGAGTACCACATTAAAGGAGCTTCATCAAGAACACCCACCATATCAGACCTTGTTTTGGGTGAATAGTTTAGCTCATGGGGGAGCTGCGGAGCAGACTCGATGGGCCCAATGGCCTACTTCTGTTCCTTTGTCTTGTGATCTTGTGATTAACTCCTGCCTGCGAAGTAACTTGGATCCTCTCCAATTTACCTACTGGAGCAATAGGTCCACGGAAGATGCTATCCCATTGGCTCTTTACTCAACCCTGGAACATCTGGACAGCAAAGATCCATACATGAGGATGCCCTTCATCGAATACAGCTCAGCCTTCAATATGATCAGCCCCTCAAAATGAATCAATAAGCTCCAAGATTTAGGCTCAGTACCTCATTGTGCAATGGGATCCTCAATTTCCGCCCTTGCAGACCCAGTCAGTTTGACAAAACATTCTTCTCCATAATCTCAATCAGCACAGGTACACAACAAGGCCGAGTGCTTAGCCCAATGCTCTCCTCACTTTAGACTAATGAGGAAAAGCACAGCTCCGATTCGATACTTCAGTTTGCTGATGACACCATGACCCCCTCATCACCAGTTGGCTGAATCAAAGGTGATGGTGAATCAGCATAGAGGAGGGAGATTGAAAACCTGGCTGAGTGGTGCCACATCAGCAACCTCTCACTCAATGTCGATAAGACCAAGGAGCTGAATATTGACTTCAGGAGGAGGAAACCAGAGGTCCATGAGCCAGTGCTCATTGAGGGATCAGAGGTGGAGAGGGTCAGCAACTTTAAATTCCTCGGTGTTGTCATTCAGGGGATCTGTCCTGGACCCAGCAACAAAGTGCCATTACAAAGAAAGCACAGCAGCGCCTCTACTTCCTTAGAAGTTTGCAAAGATTCAGCGTGACATCTAAAACTTTGACAAACTTCTATAGGTGTGTGGTGGAGAGTGCATTGACTGGTTGCATGATGGTTTGGTATGGAAACACCAATACTCTTGAACAAAAAATCCTGCAAAAAGTGTGGATATGACCCAGTCCATTATGGATAAAGTCCTCCCCAGAACTGAGCACACCTACACAGAGTGTTGTCGCAGAAAAGCAGCATCCATCATCAAGGAGGAGCTTAGGAGACCATGGCACCTAATGGCGACTCCTCTGCTTGCTTCTTCGGAAACAGCTCTATTTCTATCTTTAGTACCTCTATTTTTCCCTTTCAGGCTCTTTTGAAGACTCTCACCTGGAGTTACAGGCTGACTTCAGTTCTTTGGGGAATGGGACCCGCTCTTGGGGCCTCACAACTGGCCGTTATTCGATATAGCAAGGATGCGGCCTAGAAGATTAGCTCACCGTCAGAGTTTCAGGATTTCGTAGCTCTGGAGGCAGGCGGACTCGAGGTCAGTGCCTCTGCAGAAAACTGTATTTCATTTGCCACTTTCTTGTCCATTCTCCTAATCTGTCTAAGCCCTTCTGCATCCTACCTGTTTCCTCAACACTACCTGCCCCTCCACTAATCTTTGCATCATCTGCAAACTTGGCAACAAAGCTGTCTATTCGATCACCTAAATCATTGATATGCAGCATAAAAAGAAGTGGTCCTAACACCAACCCCCGTGGAACACCACTAGTCACTGGCAGCCAACCAGAAGAGGAGCCTTTTATTCCCACTCGCTGCCTACTACCGAACAGCCAATGCTCTAACCATGTTAGTAACTTTCCTGTAATACCATGGGCTCTTAACTTGGTAAGCAACCTCATGTGTGGCACCTTGTCAAAGGCCTTCTGAAAGTCCAAATATACAACATCCACTGCATCCCCTTTATCTATCCCACTTGTAATTTCCTCAAACAATTCCAACAGGTTTATCAGGCAAGATTTTCCTTTTAGGAAACCCACTGACTTTATCCTATCTTGTCCTGTGTCGCCAAGTACTCCATAACCTCATCCTTAACAATTGACTCCAACATCTTCCCAAGCACTGAGCTCAGGCTAACTGGTCTATAATTTCCTTTCTGCTGTCTCCTTCATTTCTGAAGAGTGAAGTGACATTTGCAATTTTCCAGTCCTCTGGCACCATGCCAGAGTTCAATGATTTTTGAAAGTCTCAAAGTCTCAAAGATTCAAAGTCTCTTCCGCTAGCTCTTTCAGAACCGTAGAGTGCAGTTCATCTGGTCCGGGTGACTTATGTACCTTTAGGTCTTTCAGATTTTTGAGCACCTTCTCTCTTGTAATAGTAACTGCACTCACTTTTCTTCCCTCATATCTGGCATACTGCTAGTGTCTGTCACAGTGAAGACTGATGCAAGTACTCCTTTAGTTCATCTGACATCTCTTTGTCCCCTGTTATTATTTCTCCAGCCTCATTTTCTAGTGGCCATATATCCACTCTCATCTCTCTTTTATTTTTTACATTCTTGAAAAATCTTTTACTATCCACTTTGATATTGTTTGCTAGCTTACATTCATATTTCATCTTTTCCTACCTAATGATTCTTGTAAGTTGCTCTCTATAGGTTTTTAAAAGCTTCCCAACGCCTTAAACGCCTGCCTTTACTTTTTCCTTATCAAATTTCAAGCTGAACTCAATCTTATTGTGATCACTGCCGCCTAAGGGTTCTTTTACCTGAATCACCTCCAATTCATTACCTAACACCCGATCCAGTATAGCTGATCCCCTAAGGCTCAATGACAAACTGCTCTAAAAAGCTGTCTTGTAGGCATTCAACGAGCTCACTCTCTTGATACCATTACTATGCACGCCCACAAGAAAATGAATCTCAGGGTTGTATATGGGTGGCATTGATGTAGTTTGATAATAAATTTACTTTAACATTGAACTAGAATTTGTACAGTATATCTGGGAACGTGAAGAAGTCCCCTTGCATTTCATCATGAAGTGTGATACTGTAATGAATTCCTAAACAAAAACACTTTCAGTCTCAATGCTTGTGCTGTATCTTATCTACACAAGCCACTGGTCAAACTAGGCTCTTCTGTGGTGTCTGCAAAATCTCATCTCTGCACCTGGGCTAATGACCTACAATGAAGGTCTTCAGCCCAGAGGTTCCAGAGAATTGAGAGAGAAAATCTTACAGTGCAGTACGAGAAAATTCAAAGGAAATTTATTCAGAAATTATAGTCAAAATTATTAAAACAACTTTGAAAAATTTCAGAAACATGCTCCTGATTTTAAACACGAGAGATTCTGCAGATGCTGGAATCCAGCACACACAAAATTCTAGAGGTATTCAGCAGGTCAGGCAGCATCTAGAAAGAGGAATAAACAGTTGACGTTTCGGGCCAAGGCCCTTCATCAAGGAATAGATGGGTGTTGGCCTGAAACATCAACTGTTTATTCCTCACCATAGATGCTGCCTGACCTGATGAGATCCAGCAGCATTTTGTGTGTGATGCTCAAGATTCGTTGCCCAAAACTTCATCTGACACCCAAGGACATTTGGAGGAATAACACGTTCACAACTCAGGTTGTTACAGATGCATTCACTGGCCACTTTATTATGTACCTCTGTACCTAATAAAACGGTCACTGGGTGTATGTTTGTCGTCTTCTGCTGTGGTAGCCCATCCACTTCTAGGTTCAATGTGTTCTCCATTCAGAGATGCTGTTCTGCACACCACTGTTACAATGTGTGGTTATTTGAGTTACTGACACCTTCCTGTCAGCTTGAACCAGTTTGGCCATTCTCCTCTGACCTCTCTCGTTAACAAGGTGTTTTCACCCACAGAACTGTTGCTCGCTGGATGGCTTTTGTTTTTCACACCATTCCTATAAACTCTAGAGACGGTTGTACATGAAAATCTCAGGAGATCAGCAGTTTTTGAGATATTCAAACCACCCTGTCTGGCACCAACAATCACTCCATGGTCAAAGCCACTTAGATCACATTTCTTCCCCATTGTGATGTTTGGTCTAAACAACAACTGAACCTCTTGACCATGTCTGCATGCTTTTATGCATTGAATTGCTGCCACATGATTGGCTGATTAGGTATTTGCAATAACAAGCAGACGTACAGGTGTACCTAATAAAGTGGCCTGTGAGTGCAGTTTTTATGTCGAACGGGGAGAGGATAATTCACAGTTTGCAGAGCAGTCAGACAGCAAGGTACTGTATGATACTTACAGCCCAGTGTGCCTGAGAAAAGGCTTACAAGATGTCAGACGCTGCTGTTCCGATGATCATTTCAAGGACCCTACCTTAGCAAGATGAATCTCTGCTGATTCACGGAAATGCATTCTGTCTGAAAACGTTGCAGATGGCAAGGATGACAGTAGAGTGTAAAGACACTATTAGGAGAAACTGCATGAATGTCAGGTAGGATGTGATCTCGCTGAGGTGTAAAAAGATCAACCTTATTGCTCATTCACACCAACTACTGATAAATATTAAAAGATTTTAGGCACATAGGCATCGTTTTAGCTCAGAGTAACAGTACAGAACATCTCAGAATGATAATTTACAGATCCAGACAGCGGTAATTTGGTTTGATGGGCACCTCAGTTGGAACTGCTACCCCAAGAGAGGGTTCAAGCTCAGGTCTGAGCTGATACAGAACATGGAAGAGTACAGCACAGGACGGGCTGTTCAGTCCACGATATTCTGCCAAGTTAATTAACCAATGACTCCTAATTAATCCAATCTCTCCCTTCTCTGCACATTCCATACGACCATAAAACATAGGAGCAGAATTAGGCTATTTGCCATTCAAGTCTGCTCTGCCGTTCTATCACAGCTGATCTATTAACCCCTCAACCCCAATCTCTTGCCTTCTCCCTGTAACCTTTGACTCCCTGACTAATCAAGAACCAATCAAGCTCCGCTTTCAATATACTCAAATGACTTGGCCTCTACAGCCATGTGTGGGAATTTGTGTGCCTTTGTATTAGATGCTCTTATGTAATCTGCCTTTACCACCAGTCCTGGCAGTGCCTTCTGTGTCCTCATCATCCTTTGTGTAAAAAAACTTCTTGTACATCATCTTTACACCTTACCCTTCTCATCTTAAATCCATGTCCTCTACAACAAGACATTTCAATCCTGAGAATATAAGTGAGAAAATGGTTGTCTACCTATCTAGGTGTTGTATATTTTTATGTATTTCTATCAAGTTCCCTTTCAGTCTTCGCTATTTGAGAGAAAACAGCCCCGCTTATCTGAGCAACACACATCAAAGTTGCTGGTGAACGCAGCAGGCCAGGCAGCATCTCTAGGAAGAGGTACAGTCAAAGTTTCAGGCCGAGACCCTTCATCAGGACTTCCTTCAGTTAGTCCTGACGAAGGGTCTCGGCCTGAAACTTTGACTGTACCTCTTCCTAGAGATGCTGCCTGGCCTGCTGCGTTCACCAGCAACCTTGATGTGTATTGCTTGAATTTCCAGCATCTGCAGAATTCCTGTTGTTTCCAGCTTATCTGACCCCTGCTCATAGAACATGTCTTCCAAAGCCAGGAAGCATCCTGGTAAACATCCTCTGCACCATCTTCAGAATTTCACATCCTTCCTAAAACTGTCAGCAGTTTTTATATTCTCCCTGTGTCTGAATGGTTTTGCCCTGGTGATCAAGTGTCCAACCATATCCCAGAGATACTGTTCCATTGACTGCCCCAGGTATACTGTCCTGTCCCATTGACTGCCCCAGGTATACTGTCCCATTGACTGCCCCAGGTGTACTGTCCTGTCCCATTGACTGCCCCAGAGATACTGTCCCATTGACTGCCCCAGGCATACTTTCCTATCCCATTGACTGCCCCAGGTATACTGTCCCATTGACTGCCCCAGGTGTACTGTCCTGTCCCATTGACTGCCCCAGGTATACTGTCCCATTGACTGCCCCAGGTGTACTGTCCTGTCCCATTGACTGCCCCAGAGATACTGTCCCATTGACTGCCCCAGGTATACTGTCCCACTGACTGCCCCAGAGATACTGTCCCATTGACTGCCCCGGAGATACTGTCCCATTAACTGCCCCATAGATACAGTCCTATTGATTGCCCCAGGTATACTGTCCCATTAACTGCCCCAGGGATACTATCCCACTGACTGCCCCAGAGATACTGTCCCATTGACTGCCCCAGAGATACTGTCCTGTCCCATTGACTGCCCCAGAGATACTGTCCCATTTGTTGCCCCATAGATACTACTCCATTTACTGCCGCAGGGATACTGTCCTATTAACCGCCCCAAGGATATTGTCCCATTAACTGCCCCAGAGAAACTGCTCCACTAATTGCCCCTTGGTGCATCTACGACACAAGTTAAAAAGTAAACTGTATAACACAACTGGCGCTTCATACGTGAAGAGATCTGGGTGCTATCAAAGAGTTCAGTCATCTCACAGCCAGGGGAGGAATCTGTTTCTCATCCTAATGCTACGGTACCTCCTGCCGGATGGTTGGAGGTCAAAGAGATTGTTGGATAGATGGGAGGGATCATTGACAAGACTAGGGGTCCTGCGTAGGCAGTGTTCCTGTTAAATATCTCTAACAGATGGTAGAAAGACCCCAATAATCCTCTCAGCAGTCCTCACAATCCTTTGTAGGAACTTGGTGTCAGATGCCTTGCAATTCCTGTAGATGGTGATGCAGCTGGTCAGGACATTCTCAATGGTGCTCCTGTAAAAATTGGTTAGAATGGGGAGGGGGTGTGGAGCCTCAATCGCATCAATCTTGAGAAGCTACTGTGCTTTCTTGACCTGAGAGGTGGTGTTGAGGGACCAGGTGAGATCGTCCATTATGTGCAACCCCAGAAACTTGGTGCTCCTAACTCTCTCCGCCGTGGGGCCATGTATGTGCAGTGAGGAGTGGTCTGCCTGCATCTTTCTAAAGTTCACAATCATCTCTTTGGTCTTGTCCATGTTGAGATTCAAGTTGTTATCCTCGCATCTGCTTTACCTCCCCTCTGTATGCCGTCTCGTTGTCATTGTTGATGAGGCCGACCGCTGTTGTGTCATCAGCAAACCTGAACTTTCAAAAACTCGTGATATTACTCAGGCTGAAACACAGAATTGTCAAAGAGGGAAATCATGACTACAGCTCATAATGCTATGGAGAGCCGTGTTGCAGAAGTGTACCAGTGACAGCCGCAGCACCGGGGAGCACCAGTGCCCTGCATGATGGAGCTAGAGATGGTTGTGCCAGCAAGGACTGACTGTGGCCTTTCTCTCAAGAAGTCCAAGATTCAGTTACAGTATTGAAACCCAACGAGGAAGTTTACCCACCAACTTCTGAGGGATGATCGTACTAACCACTGAGTTGAAATGCATCCTGGCGATGAGGGACCATTTTCCAGGTGGGACAGGATGAAGTAGAATGCAGTGGCTATGGCATCATCAGTGGACTGATTTGAGCAATAAGCGAACTGGAAAGGGTCCAACATAGCAGGAAGATGGGAAAAATGCGATCCGGAACCGGCTGCTCAAAGCACTTCATTATTGTTGAGGTCAGTGCCACTGGATGGTAGTCGCTGAGGCGAATCTCCTGTCTTCACCCTGTGACCTTTGTCATCCCTACTAATCAAGAATTGATCAACCTCCATTTCCAATGTACCCAATGACTTGGCCTCCACTGCCGTCCTTCCAATGAATTTCACAGATTCATCCTCTGGCAAAAGAAATCCCTCCACATCTCTGTTCGAAAGGGTCAACCTTATATTCTAAGGCTGCACACTTTGGTCCTAGACTCCCCACCACAGGAAACATCCTCTCCACATCCACTCAGCCTGGGCCTTTCAATATTCAACAAGTTTTAATGAGTCGCCCCTCATTCTTCTATTAGTATTTAATATCGGCAACTCCAAAATAAATTCATATTTTGGTAGAAATTGCAGGCCATGGCAAGCACTCCTGTACTTCTCACAGTGAGGAGGCACCAGCCCAGAATTCCCAGTGACCTCAAAAGAATGATGAGTTGGAAATGGTGGAATACCACCTTCTGCCCCACGGCCCCTTTTATGAGAATGATCTCCTTCTCCACGGTTTGTACTAAGATGGCCTAGTTGTGGCAGACCACCAAGGAGATGAGTCAGTACACTAAATTTCAGTGGCCCATCACAGCTTGAAGAACCTTAGAATTAGTTAGTTCCTTTATTTATTTGGCAATGCAACATGAAGTAGGTCCTCCCAGCCCTTCGAGTCACATTGCCCCAGCAACCCATGAAAACCCTGATGAACCCTAACCTAATCACGGGGCAATTTACAATGAACTACTAACCTACCCGGTACTGCAGGATGAAACTTGAGCACCCAGAGAAAGCCTACACATTCCATGGTGAGAATGTATGCAGACTCCTTAGAGAATGGCTCCAGAATTGAACTCTGAACTCTGGAATGCCCCAGGCTGTAATAACATTGCACTAATCACTACGCTACCGTGACGGCCACTCTCACTCTCCTCTTCTATCACATTTCTTCTTCTTCAGTCCCTTACTTTGTCCACCAATCCCCTTCCCCACCTCGTTCTGGCTTCTTCCCCATCCCGACAAAGGGTCTTGGACAGAGGCAGCAACTCGTTATTCCTCCTCCTTCCCCTCACCTCCCACCTCCCCATCTTTGTATTCTGGCATCTTCCCCCTTCCTTCCCAGCCCTGAAGAAGGATCTCGACCTGAAACGCCAACTGTTTATTCCTCTCCGTAGACGCTGCCTGACCTGCTGAGTCTCTCCAGCATCTTGTGTGTGTCACTTTGGACTTCTAGCCTCTGCAGAATCTCTTGTGTCCACAAAACTCAGTTCAGTTGTACTGTGTGAACAGATTTGCAACTCTTCTCCTGCATCAAAAATGTTAAGTTTCAGTTCCCAAAAGAGAACGAAGCACACATCAACGGAAGTGCTGAGCTGTGAACTTTCACTTGTCATCTTTATAAACTTAGTAAGGGAGGGTAGCCTTGGTACTGCTGATGATTTGATGGTTAAACTATTAATAAAATATCTGCCAGTTTTAGATCTTGTTAAGAAATAGGATGTACAGGAAATCTGAAATAAAAATAGGCAATCATGGACAGCTTAGTAATACCCTCTTGGGGAGAAGAGAGAGAGGGACAGAGAGGGTGACAGAAAGGATACAGAGAGAGAGGACAGAAAGGACAGACAGACAGAGCAAAAGAGAGTGGTGAAACAGAAGGGACAGGGAGAGAGAGAGAGGGGGGATGGATAGAAAGGATACAGAGAGAGAAGACAGAAAGGATAAAAAAAAAGAGAAAATCTGCAGGTGCTGGAAATCCAAGCGACACACACAAAATGCTGGAGGAACTCGGCAGGCCAGGCAGCATCTACGGAAAAAAGCACAGTCGACGTTTCGGGCCGAGACCCTTCGGCAGGATTGGAGAGAAAAAGATGAGGAGTAGATTTGAAAGGTGGGTGGAGGGGAGAGAGAAACACAGGGTGATAGGTGAAACCCAGAGGGAGAGGGATGAAGTAAAGAGCTGGGAAGTTGATTGGGGAGATGAGGTGAGACAGGGAAAAGAGGATGGGAAATGGAGAAAAGGGGGGGAGTTGTTGGGGTCATTACCAGAAGTTTGAGAAATCGATGTTGGACGCTACCCAAACGGAATATAAGGTGTAGTTCCTACAGACCTTACGTGTGGCTTCGTCATGACAGTGGAGGATAAGTGCCAGGAGGGAGATCAGTGGGGAGGGATGAATGGACAAGGGAGTCGCGTAGAGAGCGATCCCTGCGCAAAGCAGAAAGTGGGGGGGGGGAGATGTGCTTGGTGGTGAGATCCCGTTGGAGGTGGCAGAAGTTTTGGAAAATTATGATCTGGACGCAGAGGCTGGTTGAGTGGTCGGTGAGGACAAGAGGAACCCTATCCCTGGTAGGGTGACGGGAGGAAGGGGCAGGCGGGACAGACAGAAAGGATAGACAGAGAGAGAGAAAGAGAGAGAGAGAGGGAGAGAGAGAGGGAGAAAGGGGGGATAGAAAGGACAGAGAGAGAGAGAAAGAATGAGGGGGACAGAAGAGGGAGGGAGAGAGGGAGAAAGACAGAGGGCAGGACAGACAAAAGAGGAAGAGAGGGAGAGAAGCAGCGAGAGGGAGGGGGGACAGACAGAAGAGGGAAGGACAGAGAGAAAGAACGAGAGAGAGGAACACAGAGAGAGACAGAGAAAGAGTGAGAGTGACAGAGAGAGGGGACAGAAGAGGGAGGGACAGAGGGAGGGAGAGAAGGAGAAAGAAAGAGAGACAGAGAGAGGGGGGACAGACAAAAGAGGGAGGGAGAGAGGGAGAAAGACAGGGCAGGACAGACAGAACAGGGAGGGACAGGGAGGGACAGAGAGGGGGAGAGATTGAGAGAGAGAGGGAGAGAAGGAGTGAGAGAGAGAAAGAGAGAGAGGGGACAGAAGAGGGAGGGACAGAGGGAGGGAGGGAGGGAGAAAGAGAAAGAGAGACAGAGAGAAAAGGGAGGGACAGAGAGGGAGTGAGAGGGAGAGAAAGAGCAAGGGGGGGACAGACAGAAGAGGGAGGGACAGGGGGGACAGAAGAGGGAGGGAGAGAGAGATGGAGAGAGGGGGGACAGACAGAGGAGGGAGGGACAGAGAGAGGGAGAAAGGGAGACAGGGAGAGAAGGAGAGAAAGGAAGAGGCTGCCAGGCCAGAAAGATTGAAAGGACAGGGTGCTGGTTCACTGCTCTGCTCTTCACTGCACTAAGGCTTTTGTCTCTTAATGTGACGGACACTGAGTGGCCACTTTATTAGGTACCTCCTGTACCAAACAAGGGGTGGCGGGGTGGAGACACGTCTCTACCAAAGGAGGTGTGAGACACTCCTTCCCTCCGCTAGCCTGCAGGTCACCCTTGGACAAGGTGTAGCATCTGCTTAGCCCCCTGATCAGGGTCACGTGAAACAAGTGGTGGATGGTCATATGAGCAGCCAGTGCAGATCTAAAGTCCTGGTTATGTGACCACTGATGTCAGGCAGACAATCTCTGAAGAGTTTTGATAATGGCTGGGGTCACCTGTCTTGTAAAGACACTGCCCAGAGGAAGGCAATGGCAAACCACTTCTGTGGAAAAATTTGCCAAGAACAATCATGTCAAGAGACCATGACTACTGACATTGTGCGACATAGACACGACACTTAATGATGATGTCATCTGAGACAGCACATAACGATGATGAGGATGACATTGAAGAAGCGCATACCAGAGGAATAAACACAAGAGATTCTGCAGATGCTGGAAATCCATGATGACACACACACAAAATGCTGGAGGAACAGCAAGCCTGGCAGCATCTATGCAGAGGAATAAACAGTCAATGTTTCAGGTCGAGATCCTCCGTCGGAACTGGAGAGGAAATGGGGGGGGGAAGAGTGGAGAGGAGTCCATGTTGGCAGGGGATAGGAGAAACCAGGTGAGGGGGAAGGCAGGTGCATTTGAGAGGGGGAGGGATGAAGTGAGAAGCTGGGAGGTGATAGGTGGAAAAGGTAAAGGCCTGAAGAATCTAATAGGAGGCAAGAGTGGACCATGGGAGAAAGGGAAGGAGGAGGGAACCCCAAGTTATAGAATCTGCTAATGTACTAGTGATCATTTGCTATCACTACCCCTTAATGACAGCATGGAGGACATGAACTTAACAGGTTTTATATGAAATGAATACCAATTGGGTGGCAGCAAGAGCCTGCATACTGTTTGATATAAGCTCCTGGGTGTGTGCTTTCAATTGATGTGCCGAGTTACCAATGCAAATTGTAAATGCGGTCAAAAGGATGTTTGCTGAAGGAAATCAGCAGAAAATGGTCCACTGAATTCAGTCAAGACCGAGTTAAGCAATGCTTGTAATGGATGTGATCGGTGCAGCTCTGTAGCATGGCTGTAATGATCGTTTATGTGGTGTAATCACAATTCCCCTCTTTGACAAGTTCTGTGTTTCAACCTATTATCTCAAGTTTCTAGAAATTAATTGCATGCTATTATACTCAGGGTATGGAACAAGATGTGAAGGCACTGCTGTTACTGTCTGCAGGTCTACCGTAGAAAAGTACTTTCAACAGATCCTCAGAAATCTCCAGTTACTTCATAAAAAGGTACTGCTGTTTATATTAAACAAGAGAAAACCTGTAGATGCTGGAAATCCAGAGTAACACACACAAAATACTGGAGGAACTCAGCCTTTCTGGCAGTATCTATGGAGAGGAATAAACAGCTGATGTCTCAAGCCAAAAGAGTCCTCCCTTCCCCCACATTCTTATTCTAACTTCTCCCTTTCCTTTCCAGTCCTGAAGAAGGTCTCAGCCTGAAATGTCAATAGTTTATACATTTCTGTAGATGCTGCCTGACCTGCTGAGTTCTTCCAGCATTGTATGTGCATTGTTGCTGTTTATAAGTTTAACACTGTTTTACAGGGATAATATACAATGCCACAGACTGCTGAACATAGAATTCGTTGCATATTCTCTTCAGAATTCCTAACCTGCATGAATTATTTATTATTGTTCCTCGAAGTGATCAATAAAATAATTATACCCATGGCATCCGTACACATCTCTGTACAATGAAGAATGTATTGGAAAAGAAATCAGAGAATGTGGTCAATTTGTCCTCTTGACAAAGTTATCGTGGACCCTTTAAACAAAGGACACATGAAAAAGTTTACTAAGTTGTGGACTGTTAAAACACAGGACAATGAAAAAGTTTTCAAAGTTATCGTGGACTCTTCAAACACAGGAATACAGGAGACATTCACAAGTTAACAAAGCTGTTGTGGACTGTTAAAACACGGGAAACATGAACAATTTTACAAAGTTGCTGTGGACCATTAAAACACAGGAGACACGAACAAGTTTACAAAGTTGTTGTGGACTCTTTAAACAAAGACGAATGAATAAGTTCAACTCACAACATGGATGTGTTATTTCTTCCCAAAAACATTATATTAATTGGCACAGATACAGTATATTCCTCTCTATTTTTAGATCATTTTTTCTTGGGGTTGAAGATCTTTGGTCAAAATAGTAGGTAGCAGCTCTAATTTTATGTTTCTGCCAACTCTGTGAAGAGGCACACGTGCAGACTCTTGCCTGCAAATTACATATCCTGCCTTGAACCTGGAAGTTTGTGGCCCTGAATGGTGGTGGTGGTGGTGGTGGGGGTGGAGGTGTAGGGGTAGGTGTAATCCTTCCAGGTCAGGCACCACTTTACCTGTGAGTCTTCTGAGGGATCTACTGTATCTGGTGCTCTTGGTGTGGACATGTCTGCATTGGTGAGACCTGACATACATTAAAAGACCACTTCGTCAAGAACCTTCTCACTGTCCGCCACAACAGTGGAGTTTCCTGATGGCCACCCATTTCAATGTTACTTCCCATTCCCATTCCAACATGACAATCCTTGGCCTCCTCTGCTGTCTAAATGAGGCAATTCAGGTTGAAGGAGCAACACCTCATATTCTATCTAGGTAGCCTCCAACCTGATGGCATGAAAATCATTTTCTCTGACAAATAGTTTCTCCCCCATTCCCCTTCTCTGCCTTTCCATTCTCCACTCACCTTCCCCCTCACCTGGTCTCACGCATCACCTGCCAGCTTGAACTCCTCCCAATCCACCACCTTCCCCCTCACCTGTCACCTGTCAGCTTCTATTCCTCCCCCATCCACTCACCTTCCCCCTCACCTGGTCTCACTCATCACCTGTCAGCTTGAACTCCTCCCAATCCACCACCTTCCCCCTCACCTGGTCTCACCTGTCACCTGCCAGCTTGTATTCGTTCCCCTCCCTCCACCTCTTTCTAGCTTTTGCCCTTTCCTTTCCAGTCCTGATGATGGATCTCGGCCTGGAACGTCAATTGTTTATTCATTTCTATAGGTTCTGCCTGACCTGCTGAGTTCCTCCAACATTTTGTGTATGTCAAATAGGGTGTACCAGGTGAGGGTGAGGGCAGTGCTATCTTCGCTATGTCTGGACAGCACGGGCTAAGAGCAGAAGTGCAGAAAATAGAGGAGGTGCAGGTCAGGGCTCCATGATAACAATGGGGGAGGGGAGCATTTTCTGTAGGAGGACAACATAGAACCATGTGACATATGAGCAGAATTAGGCCATCCTTCCCGTTGGTGCTGTTTCGCCATTTCATCTCAAACCCAATCTCCTGCCTTCTCCCTGTAACCTTTCACTCCCAAACTAAGCAAGAATCTATCAAACTCCGCCTTATACACCTAAAGCCCTCACATCCTTAGACTATAAGACTTAGGAGCAGAATTAGGCCATTCAGACCAGCAAGCCTGCCTCACCATTCAACCATGGCTGATTTATAATTCCTCTCAACCCTATCTCCTGCCTTCTCCCCATAACCAATCAATAAATGTGGAAATACACCATGCACATTTATAAAAAAAAGGCATCCGTTAGTCTTGCAAGACCATGGATCTGCACCTGGAAAGTCTTCACTCTCCAGGGCGCAGGCCTGGGCAAGGTTGTATGGAAGACCGGCAGTTGCCCAAGCAGCAAGTCTCCCCTCTCCATGCCACCGATGTTGTCCAAGGGAAGGGCAAGGACTGATACAGCTTGGCACCAGTGTCGTCACAGAGCAATGTGTGGTTAAGTGCCTTGCTCAAGGACACAACATGCTGCCTCGGCTGGGGCTCGAACTCACAACCTTCAGATCGCTAGTCCAATGCCTTAACAACTTGGCCACGTGCCCACAACATGCACATTTAGATGCCCTAACAAATCAAGAACTCATCAACCTCAGCTTTAAATATACCCAATGACTTGGCCTCCACTGCTACCCATGGCAATGAATTTCACCTTCTGGTTAAAGAAATTCCTGCTCATCTCCATTCTAAACGGACATCCCTCTATTCTGAGGCTGTGCCCTCTGGTCCCAGACTCCCCACCATAGGAACCATTCTCTCCACATCAACTCTATCTAGGCCTTTCAGCATTCTATAGGTTTCAATGAGATGTCCCCTTATTCTTTTAAATTCCAGCGACTACAGGCCCAGATTCATCAATCACACCTCATACGATAAGCCTTTCATCCACGCAATCATTCTCATGAACCTCCTTTGAACCCTCTCTAGCATCAGCACCTCCGTTCTTAAATAAGGGGCCCAAAACTGCTCACAACACTCCAAGTGAGGCCTCTTCAGTGCTTTATAAAGTCTCAACATTACATCTTTGCTTTTATATTCTAGTCCCCTTGAAATGAATGCTAACATTGCATTTGCCTTCCTCATCACAGAATCAACTTGCAGATTAACTTTTAGCGAACCCTGCATGAAGACTTCCAGGTCCCTTTGCACTTCAGATTTTTGAATTTTTCTCCCCATTTAGAAAGTAGTCAACCCTTTCATTTCTTTTACCAAGGTGCATGGCCATACACTTCCAGGCACCGTATTCCATCTGCCACTTCTTTGCCCTTTCTCCTAATCTCTCCAAGTCCTTCTATAGCCTCCCTGTTTCCTCAACACTACCTACTCCTTCACCTATCTTCGTATCGTCCACAAACTTGACCACATAGCCATCAATTCCATCATCCACCTCTCAAATATCTTCAAGAGGAATGCCTCATCTCAAGAACAGATGCAGCAGAGATGGAGGAGCTGAAATAAAAGAGTGATGTCTTTACAAAAATTCAAAGGTTCAAAGGTTCATTTTATTATCAAAGTATGTATGCAGAATACAACTCTGAGATTCGTCTCCTCCAGATAGCCATGAAATACAGAAAAACTATGGAAGTCGTTGAAAGAAAAGGTATCAACCGCCCCCAGCATGAAAACGAAAAAGGAACAAAATCTCCCAAACCCCAAAGCCCCAACCCCCTTCCTCACACAAAAATTAACAGATCATCCATCTGGAAAATGGCAACTAGAATATCAAACCTCAAATCCTCAGCCTCCTCCCTCACACAAAATCTAACATATCACCCACCCAGAAAATGGAAAATAGAACATCAAATCCCAAACCCCCAATCCCCTTCCTCGCACAAAAGCTAAAATATCACCCACCCAGAAAATGGAAAATAGAATATCAAACCCCAAACCCCCAAACCCCTTCCTCGCACAAAAGCGAACATATCACCCACAAGGGAAAAAAATTTGAACGACAATAACATCAAACCCCAAACCCGCCAATCGGCAACAAGAAAACAACCCAGAAAACAGAAGGAGACCAATATAAACTACAGTCCACACCAATAATCACATCAGTCTCTGAATTTCGAAAGCATCCTCCATCAGCATCGAGTGATAGGGTGAGAGGCAGTGTGGCAATGGCGCAGCTGCGGAAAATGGTGGTTTTGTACTAAATATTGGGGGTAGTCTGTTATCTGAGATGGAGACAGATCCTGAAAGTGGAGAGAGGTGTCATAGATGCCTTGTGTCTTCTATTGTACAGATTATGGAATGGTACCCTTGTACAATAAGATGGAATTTAGTGGTCAGTGTGCAACTATTACAGCGCCTACCGTAAAATTGGGGTTCAATTCCTGTTGCTGTCTGTACGTTCTCCCCATGACCACTTGAGTTTCCTCTGGGTGCTCCAGTTTCCTCCCACGTTCCAAAGACATTCAAAGTTCAAAGTAATTTTTATAATCAAAGTGCATATATGTTACCACATACAACAACCCTGAGATTCATTTTCCTGTGGGCATACTTGGCAAATCTACAGAATAGTAACTATAGCAGAATCAATGAAGGATCAACCAGAGTGCAGAAGACAACAAAGAGTACAAATACAAATATAAATAAATAGCAGTAAATAATGAGATCATGGGATAATGAGATAAAGAGTCCTTAAAGTGAGATCACTGGTTGTGGGAGCATCTCAATAGACGTACTATTAGTTGTTTGCATGTTCTGTTGGCACTGGAAGTGTGGCACCACCATGGGCGGCCCCAACAAAATCCTTTCTGACTTGATGCTAGTGAGGCATTTTACTGATTGTGTAGATGTACATATGGCAGGCAGCATCTGTGGATGGGAATAAGCAGTTGATATTTCAGGCCAAGACCTTTAATCTGATGAGGGGTCTCGGCCCGAATTGCTGACTGCTTATTCCCATGCATGGATGCTGCCTGACCTGCTGAGCTCCTGAACTCATTGCGCATATTGGAATGTAAGGTGTCGCTCCTCCACCCTGAGGGTGGCCTCGTCTTGCCACAAGAGGAGACCATGGACTGACGTGTCAGAGCAGGAAAGGGAATAGAAATTAAAAAGTTGGCCGCCAGGATGTTCTGCTTTTGGTGGATGGAGCAGAGGTGTTCGACAAAGCAGTGAGGGGAATTAAGGGTTATGGGGAAAAGGCAGGTAGGTGGAGATGAGTCCATGGCCAGATCAGCCATGATCTTATTGAATGGCGGAGCAGGATCAACGGGCCAGATGTGTGTCTGTGGTGGCCAGTGCTATCATGTTTGCTGTTATGTGCTGGGGCAGCAGGCTGAGGGTAGCAGACACCAAAAGAATCAACAAACTCATTTGTAAGGCCAGTGATGTTGTGGGGATGGAACTGGACTCTCTCACGGTGGTGTCTGAAAAGAGGATGCTGTCTAAGTTGCACGCCATATTGGTCAATGTCTCCCATCCACTACATAATGTACTGGGTGGGCACAGGAGTACATTCAGCCAGAGACTCATTCCACCGAGATGCAACACAGAGCGTCATAGGAAGTCATTCCTGTCTGTGGCCATCAAACTTTACAACTCCTCCCTTGGAGGGTCAGACACCCTGAGCCAATAGGCTGGTCCTGGACTTATTTCATAATTTACTGGCATAATTTACATATTACTATTTAACTATTTATCCTTTTATTACTATTTATTATTTATGCTGCAACTGTAATGAAAACCAATTTCCCCCGGGATCAATAAAGTATGACTATGCCTATGACTATGGCCGACTCCTGCTCCTATTTCTTATGTTCTTATGTAAGTGTGAGGTTTTGCACTTTGGTAGGACCATCCAGAGGTCTTACACAGTGAATGGTAGGACACAGGAATGCGGTAGAACAGAGGGATCAGAGAAAATAGATCCGTTAGTTCTTGAAAGAGGATTCACAGGTAGATAGAGTCATAAAGAAAGCTTTTGGCACATTGACCATAAATCAAATTATTGAGTACGGGAGATGGGACGTTATGTTGAGACATTGGTGAGGCCTAATTTGGAGTACTGTGTGCAGTTTTGGTCAATGCTCTGCAGGGGAGATATAAGTAAGATTGAAAGAGTGCAGAGAAAATTTAGAAGGATGTTGCCGGGACTTGAGAACCTGAGTTTTTGGAAAGGTTGAACTGGTCTGGACTTCATTCCCTAGAATGTAGAAGAATGAAAGGAGATTTAATATTCGAAATTATGAGTGGTTTGAACAGGGTGAATACAAGCAGGCTTTCTCCATCGAGATCGGTGAGACTACAACTAGAGGTCATGAGTTAAGGGTGAAAGGTGAAATGTTTAAGGGGAACCTGAGGGGGAACTCTTGGTGAGAGTGTGAAATGAATTGCCAGTACAAATGGTGGATTCAAGTTCGATTTCAGCATTTAAGAGAAATTTAGATAGGTAGATGATTGGGGGGGGGTATGAAAGGCTATGGTCCCGGTACAGGTCAATGGTATGAGGGAGATTAATAGTTTGGCCGAAGAGCCTGTTTCTAGTCTGTAGTGTTCTATGACTCTATGACTAAATCAACCTGATCTTTTTGTTTATTTATTTTTTGTATTTAGAAATACAACATGGAGTAGGCCCTTCTGACCCTTTGAGCCACGCCTCGCCAGTAACGCCCAATAATCGCGATTTAACCCAAACATAATCACAGAACAATTTACAATGACCACTTAACCTACCTGAAGACACTCTGGTCTGTGTGGGGGAGGGGGAGCTGGAGAACCTGGAGAAACATTCCCACATTTCATGGGGAGGACATACAAAGACTCCTTACAGAACAGCACTAGAATTGAACTCTGAACTCTGGCCCCCCCAAGCTGCAATAGTGTCATGGCAACCACTATGCTACCATGACACCCGTGTATAAATCAACTGAGTTGTGCTGTCAGTATGTCCAATTAAGTACATTAGTCCAATACTTTGAGCACAAAGAAAGCATGCTGGGAAGATCGTTCAAAAGGAAGCTCTAAATTCAAACTTAGTCCTGAATTGGGTTTAGACACAACGTTGTGTTTGGTTCTGTCTGTCTGAGGCATCCGTAGGCCAGGGCCAACCATGGATGTTGCAGTTCAGCTGTCTGCATGATACACAAGCCTGGGCAGTACGATATGGAGAGCAAGCTGTTACCCACGCAGCAGCTCCACACAGCTGAAGAACCCAAAGAACGGCAGAGACCGATACTCTTTGGCACCAACCGTGTCACCGGAGTTGTCAATCAACATTGAACTCGACATAGGATGGCCTTAGGGACTCCACCTGCAGGGTTTTCCCTCAGGGTTTGCTCCCAAAGTCTTCCCCATGAATGGGTAGAGCCACAAGGCAGTGGAGGTTTGAGATTACAAACATGAGGAAATCTGCAGATGCTGGAATTTCAAGCAACACACATAAAAGTTACTGGTGAACACAGCAGGCCAGGCAGCATCTCTAGGAAGAGGTACAGTCGATGTTTCGGGCCGAGACCCTTCGTCAGGACTAACTGAAAGAAGAGCTAGTAAGAGATTTGAAAGTGGGAGGGGGACGGGGAGATCCAAAATGATAGGAGAAGACAGGAGAGGGAGGGATGGAGCCAAGAGCTGGACAGGTGATTGGCAAAAGGGGATATGAGAGGATCATGGGACAGGAGGCCCGGGGAGAAAGAAAAGGGGGAGGGGGGGAAAACCAGAGGATGGGCAAGGGGTATAGTCAGAGGGACAGAGAGAGAAAAAGGAGAGAGAGAAAAAGAATATGCGTATATAAATAAATAACGGATGGGGCACTAGGGGAGATCAGATTTTTCCCTCTCCTAGATCAGCTGCCGACCACGGCTGACGAGCCCCATCTGCCTGAAGTGACTGGTTATAAGGTGCCAGTAATCCACCTTTGCCCCTTCTCCTGTCAGTAGAAACGGTTCCCCCAGGCTTAGCAGCTAAGCCACACGCGAAGGCCAGGAGCTGAACTTAGTTGTCAGAGGCTATTTGAGGTGCACACCATTGGGAGCATTTAATAGGCACTGGGAGGTTCTCCCCATTACCACCCCCAGCTATAACAACCTTGGTCTCTATCATTCTATAGTGATAATTTACATGATTCAAGACTGTCTATTGTCATTCTTTAGTACACCAATGTAAAGGCAACCAAAATGATTCTTATTCCAGATCTGATGCAGCATAAAAACACAATAAGCACAAAGAATACAGTAAAAATCAATAAATATAAAAGGAATCCTATAAAACACAAGTAACAGTTTGAGTGTAGCTGTATATACGTATGATTAGATTTTTCCACCTCCCCTTTCCCCCTTCACTCTTCTTCCATTCCCCACTCTAGTCCTCCTCTCGCCTCCTTTCTTCTCCTGACCTGCCTAGCATCTCCCCCGATGCCTCTCCTTATACTTTATACTTTATTGTCGCCGAACAATTGATACTAGAACGTAAATCATCACAGTAATATTTGATTCTGCACTTCCCGCTCCCTGGATTACAAATATTAAATATTAAATATTAAAAATAGTAAATATTAGTAAATATTAAAAATTTAAATTATAAATCATAGAAAAATGGGAAGTAAGATTGTGCAAAAAACCGAGATGCAGGTCTGGATATTTGGAGGGTACGGCCCAGATCCGGGTCAGGATCCGTTCAGCAGTCTTATCACAGTTGGAAAGAAGCTGTTCCCAAATCTGGCCGTACGAGTCTTCAAGCTCCCGAGCCTCCTCCCTGAGGGAAGAGGGACGAAAAGTCTGTTGGCTGGGTGGGTCTTGTCCTTGATTATTCTGGCAGCACTGCTCCGACAGCGTGCGGTGTAAAGTGAGTCCACGGACCGAAGATTGGTTCATGTGATGTGCTGGGCTGTGTTCACGATCTTCTGCAGCTTCTGTTCCTCCTTGCCTTTTTCTCATGGTCCACTCTCCTCTCCTATCAAATTCCTTCTTCTTCAGCCCTTTACACTTTCCACCTATCACCTCCCAGCTTCTCACTTCACCCCCCTCCCCCACACAGCCGGCCTCACCTATCACCTTCGAGCTTGTCCTCCTCCCTGTCCCCCACCCTCTTCATCTGGCTTCTCCCCCCTTCATTTCAAGTCCCGATGAAGCACTTTGGCCCAAACCGTCAACTGTTTATTCCCCTCCATAGCTGCCGCCTGACCTGCTGAGTTCCTGCAGCATTTTGTGTGTGTTCCTCTGGATTTCCAGCATCTGCAGAATCTCTTGTGTTTAAAATTAGCCACTTCTCAGGGACTGCAGTGGTTCATGAAGGCGGCTCATCACCAGCTTCTCCAGGGCAACCTGGAACATGCAATTAAGTATTGTTTTAGTCTAAATGCCTTGAATAAATAATAAAAAAGCTAATTGGACATCTAATTGCAACAATACCACAGGGCACGGATGTCAGATGAATTCAGAGCATCAGATGACAATTATTGGACCACAGAGGGATACATTTGTCTTTTGCTAAAGTTTATTTAGTTATTGAGTTATAGTGTGGCATAGGCTCATTCGGCTCCCCATGCCACACCACCCAGCAACCCCTGACAACCCCCAATTTAACCCCAGCCTAATCGCAGGATAATTTACAATGACTAATTAACCGACTGACCAGGACATCTTTGTACTGTGGGAGGAAACCAGAGCACTTGGAGGAAACCCAAATGGTCACGGGGGGAACGTACAGACGCTTTACAGAGGACGCCAGCATTGAACTCTGAACTCCGATACCCCGACCTGTAATAGCGTCATGTTGACCGCTACGTTACTCTGGCATCTGTCATAATTGCCTCTGCACAATTAACCATATAACCATATAACAATTACAGCACAGAAACAGGCCATCTCAGCCCTTCTAGTCCGTGCCGAAGTCTTACTCTCACCTAGTCCCACCGACCCGCACTCAGCCCATAACCCTTCATTCCTTTCCTGTCCATATATCTATCCAATTTAACTTTAAATGACAATATCAAATCTGCCTCAACCACTTCTGCTGGAAGCTCGTTCCACACAGTCACCACTCTCTGAGTAAAGAAGTTCCCCCTCATGTTACCCCTAAACTTTTGCCCTTTAACTCTCAACTCATGTCCTCTTGTTTGAATCTCCCCCATTCTCAATGGAAAAAGCCTATCCACGTCAACTCTATCAATCCTCCTCATAATTTTAAAATTAACTCAGGGACTGCAATTGAATCTTTTTTATTTGGTTCCTCATTGTTCAGGATGTGGACAGTACTATCAGAATCACAAATCAGAATCAGATTCATTATCACCGGCACGCGTTGTGAACTTTGTTAATTTAGCAGTTTAATGCAATACATAATCTAGAAGAGAAGAAAAAAAAAGTAAAAATAAATAAATAAGTAAATCAATTCCAGTATATGTATATTGAATAGATTAAAAATAGTGCAAAAACAGAAATAATATTTATTTAAAAAGTGAGGTTGTGTTCAAGGGCTTAATGTCCCTTTAGGAATCGGATGGTAGAGGGGAAGAAGCTGTTCCTGAATCGCTGAGTGTGTACCTTCTACCTGATGGTAACTGTGAGCAAAGGGCATGCCCTGGGTGCTGGGGGCACTGTCTTTCTGAGGCATCGCTCCTTGAAGATGTCCTGGGTACTTTGTAGGCGAGTACCTAGGATAGAGCCGACTAAATTTACAACCCTCTGCAGCTTCTTTCAGTTCTGTGCAGTAGCCCCTCTATACCAGACAGTGATGCAGCCTGTCAGAATGCTCTCCATGGTACAAGTTTTTGAGTGTTTTTGTTGACATAACAAATCTCTTCAAACTTCTAATGAAGTATAGTCACTGTCTTGCCTTCTTTATAGCTGCATCAATATGTTGGGACCAGATTAAGTCCTCAGAGATCTTGACACCCAGGAACTTGAAGCTGCGCACCCTCTCCACTTCTGGTCCCTCTATGAGGATTGGTATGTGTTCCTTTGTCTTGCCCTTCCTGAAGTCCACAATCGGCTCTTTCGTCTTTCTGACGTTGAGTGCCAGGTTGTTGCTGTGACACCACTCCACTAGTTGGTATATCTTGCTCCTGTACGCCCTCTTGTCTCCATCTGAGATTCTACTAACAACGGTTGTATCGTCTGCAAATTTATAGATGGTATTTGAGCTATGCCTAGCCACACAGTCATTGATATAGAGAGAATAGAGCAGTGGGCTAAGCACACACCCGAGGTGCACCAGTGTTGATCATCAGCGAGGAGGAGATATTATCACCAATCTGCACAGATTGGTTCCTGGTTAGGAGGTCGAGGGAGGTGCGGAAGCCCAGGTTCTGTAAATCTCAATCAGGATTGTGGGACTGATGGTGTTAAATGCTGGGCTATAGTCGATGAACGGCATCCTGACATAGGTGTTCGTGTTGTCCAGGTGGTCTAAAGACCAGGTGAGGGGGAAGGTGGGTGGGGGAGGAGTACAGGCTGGCAGGTGATAGGTGCGACCAGGTGAGGGGGAAGGTGGGTGGGGGAGGAGTACAGGCTGGCAGGTGATAGGTGCGACCAGGTGAGGGGGAAGGTGGGTGGGGGAGGAGTACAGGCTGGCAGGTGATAGGTGAGACCAGGCGAGGGGGAAGGTGGGTGGGGGAGGAGTACAGGCTGGCAGGTGATAGGTGCGACCAGGTGAGGGGGAAGGTGGGTGGGGGAGGAGTACAGGCTGGCAGGTGATAGGTGAGACCAGGCGAGGAGGAAGGTGGATGGGTAGGGGAGAGGGAATGAAGTCAGAAGCTGATAGATGATAGGTGGAAGAGGTAAAGGGTTGAAGAAGAAGGAATTTGATAAGAGAGGAGAGTAGACCATGGAAAAAGGAAGGAGGAGGGGCACCAGAGAGAAGTGATGAGCAGGTGAGGAGAAGCAAAGGGGTAAGAGGGGAACCAGAATGGGGAAAGAGAGAAGGAGGAAGGGAGGGAAATTTTACTGGAAGTTAGAGAGAAAGATGTTCATGCTGTCAGGCTGGAGGATACCAGAATGGAGTATGAGATGTTGCTGCTCCAACCTGAGTGTGGTGTGATCAC